>NW_007067165.1:116331-216041 GCF_000164805.1 Carlito syrichta | reverse complement strand
GATAGCCAGGGAGGTGAGCTACATGCCATCAGCATGTCCAAAGACAAATGTCTTCAGTGCTTGGAGGAAGAGCTAGCTCCCTTTCTGGCAAGTGCAGGCCCTGGCTTTCTCTCAGACACTCCTTCCAGCCTCATGGTGACCCTCTTTTCCTTCAGGCATGGTGTCTGTCTTAACTTGGTTTCCCGTAGACTGAAGGATGGTGAGGGTGTGGTCTTCCCTACCGTCATTTGCCAATTAGCACGTGGTTGAGTGTGTTGGTGTGAGTCTGCCTGTGCTGTCCAATAGGGTATCTGCTGGCAACTTGAATTTAAAATGCAGTTTAACTTTGAGTTACATAAAATTAAATGGAATTTTAAAATTCAGTATTTCAGTTGCACCAGTCACATCTCAAGTGTTCAGTAGCCATGCAGGGCTAATGGCTACCTATTTACCGGACAGTGCTGATCTAGAACATTGCAATCATTGCTGGGGGCTCTGTTGGACAGCACTAGCCTAGACAGTCTGGGTTCAGATCCTGGCTCCTCTACTCATTTTCTGTGTGATCTTGAGTCAGGTTCTGAGTTTTTTGGTGTCTCTGTTTTCTCATTTGGAAAATGGAGAAAATAACAGTACCTACCTGGCAAAATCGTCGAAGTTCAAATAAGATAATCTATGCAAAGGGAATGCCAGAACACAGTGCTGACTCAAAGTTAGCTAAAACAACCAGAACAACGGCTTATGCGATTGGTCCTAGCGAATCCCATCTCTCCATTACCAAGAATAGCTCTGGCACCAAACAAAAGGTGGCCTCTCAGTAGACACTTGTTCTGTGTATGAGCTGAATTGAAAGGGAGTTAGAAGGTCACTTGACACAGTAGGCTCTCTTGGATTAAGATTGAGTTTTTCTCTGCGTACGTGCAGTGACTTGGATCTGCCGGTGAACCGGAGGACATTTTGATGCTTTCACCTTTTCTGAAAGGACAGAAATTTCCCTGACTGTGGGCTTTCAGCCAAGGGTGAACACGTATTGACCCTCTCCGGTTCTCTCTCTCTCTCTTTTTTTTCCCACACTGAAAGCATATTCCCTGTTAAGAGGAAGTTTGTTTTCCGTGTCCTGGAAATGTCAAGCTCCCCAGAGGGCTGGAGGGTGGATCTGTCTCAGGCAAAAGTCTCTTCCTCTGATGCAGTGGGTGACCCCCCTGCTTTCTTGAATGACATCAGCTGAGCCGTAATCAAAGTGCTCACGCCTGACTCACCACGAACTGTGGAGAATTGACTTCCAGCATAGCGGGGTGGGAGTGAGGTGGAGGAAATAACCCTTGCCATGTGAATGACTTCTTGACTTTTGACTCAGACAGTTTCAACTGTGGTCAGGCCTCAGCACTCCGTGCTATCTCTGAGAATCTGTTCATTGCCTTGAATCTTCTTGACTCAAATCTTTGCCAGTTTACAGAAAACCCGAACACTGGAACTTTGAGCTTGAGTTTCACAGGTCACTGACGAAGGACCCAGGAGGACCAGATTGCATCAGAAGGCAGCTGGAGTGATAGAATGCTTTGCTGTACGTGTCCAGATGCTGATCTCTGAATTGTGAATTTCCATCAATATACAGGAACTGGAGCACATGAATTGACACATTTTGGCATTTGGTGATGTCTTATTGGGGAGAGAAGGCAGTGTTTGAGGTTTCAGGAGCCAAAGTAGCATTAGAAGCTAACCTTGAACTGCTTTCAGGAGCAGAGACATGTCAACTGTTTCCCAGCCTCTCAGCCATCTCGTCTCCCTTGTAATTATAACTCATTGTTCCACGGACTTCCTTTTCCATTGGACAGTGTCTCAAGGGTGGACCTGTCTCAGGGCAGGGCTTCCAGAAGCAGCCTTAGACAGTGCTCAAACATATGTGCTGGGATTTTCCCAGAGCTCCTTAAAGTCTGACGGATGAGTTGTCTAAGAGCCAGGCTCAGCTTAGCAAAAGTGAAAATTTGTTTACCTTTGGGGCTCTCTCCCTGCCGAACAACTGATAGTTCCTCACCTCATCCATCATCTGGAACTCAGCACTCACAAGATCTTTTCCTCCTGCTTTCTAGTGCATGCTTTCTAGACTTTTCCACTCTAGGGGATACTTTTTTTCTAGATGTTGACTTGTTTGGATAACCTGTTATTTTTATATAATTTTAAAGTTCCAGCAAACTTGGATTAATAGAACAGAAAATTTTTATATATAATCTTTACTAGATTCATCAGCAGTTGACAGTTTCCCTTATTTGCTGTTTTTCCCCCCCAGTTTAAAAAACTGTGATAAAATAAACATAACATAAGATTTACTCCTGTAACCATTTTAAGTGTCAAGTTCGATGGCATTAAATACATTCATAGTGTTAGGCAACTATCACCAGTGTCCATAACTCCATCTCCTAACTCTTTTCAATGTGTCAAACTGAAACCCTATACCCATTACACAATAACTTCCCATTTATTCCTCTCCTCAGCCGCTGGCAATCATCATTCTTTCTGTCTCTATGGTTTTGGCTAAATCTCCCTTGCTATTTTGCTCTATCGTTTCTCCGTCTCTCTCTCTCTCTCTCTACACATACATTTATTTTCTGAACCTTTGAGAGTAAATTGGAGACACTGTGCCTTTTTACTCCTAAATATTTCAGTGTGTATTTCCTAAGTAAGAATATTCTCTTATGTAACTACAGCGCAGTTACTAGAGACTGATTTTTAAATGGAGGCAATAACATTGCATAAAGCTTAAAATGTTATTTATATCTTTCTTGAGAAGTATATTAATGCAAAACAACAACAAAAAACAAAACAAAACCAACCAAACAAAAATCCCACGCGTGTATTAAGGACATACAGTGTATCTAACATGATATTAGAAGTTATGCCTCAGGTGAAAATATATACGAGTTTCTGTCCTAGCAGAGGAACCAAGATATAAACATGTAAAAAGTTAAAAGTCAATGAAAGATTTTAAAAGAACATTTTAATAGGCTAAATCCAGGTTATTTGGGAAAATAATTTAAAATATCCTTGAAACAACCATCAGAAAATATGTAAGTTTAGTATTATAAATAGTTGCTTGAACTTTATTTTTAGGCTGTGTAAATTCCTTGGCTAATTACAGAATTGTAGCAAGAGTCTAAGATAATTGTCAGTAAAGTTTTGATTGGATTGAATTTTTCATACCTTTGATAAAAGCAGGGCATGGAACAAAAAGTTATTTTTTGTTCTAGCAGACAAAGCTTTTAATTCCCCAAACAAAGGAAACTTGTACTACAACTCATGTGTAGTCTTTAAGTGTCTGAAGGATGGATGAAAACCTACACTATATCCTGTTCATTTTTGTAACCACACCCCTCCTGAGCATAGTGCCAGGCACATGGTAGATACTAGTTGTTTGATGAAAAGCAATGGACTTATTTGGGAGCAGAGACATGGTGCATGAATTCTTATCCTGGTAGACAGGAGTTTTGAATCACTTATCTTCATCTTAATCCTCAGAGGAAAAGGTATATGAAACTCTTGCTTAATTGTTTTTCTCATCACTTCTTCCTTGTTTAGTGAGAATGCAAAGAAGAGACAAGTATCTGGAACATGGTGGGCACTTGCCTTGGCAATGGCCTGTTTGCTAAGTGGCCTGGCCCTCCCAAAGAACTGGGATGGATAGTGAGAATGTGTTATTTGAAACTGAGGTTGATCCCAAACGGGGTGGGATAGGGGGTTGTGGTGGACGTTCAAAACAAGACAATTGGCTAAAGTACATTAAGAATCACAAGATGATGGCCTAGAACAGGAAGCCTGAATAGTGACTAGGATTTCAAGGATGCAGTCAAGCGATTGGGGGTCTAAGGAAGAGGACTGAAGGAACCAAGGTGAGTATGGAACCAAAGTGAGTATGGAGTGAGTATGGAAGACAGAGCATGGCACATGGCTTTCATGTATTCACAGTGGGTCTGCATGGGTGGATGTGAGTCTTTTGGTACAGGATGGATTGGACACAGTAGGACTTGATAAATATCTTTTGCGATGAACAAAAGACAGCAACTCAGTGCCTTAAAACCACCATAGAGCCTCTGAACTAAAGATGTTGTTGTCTTTATCTGTATGGATTTATAGGATACACCCCACCTCTACTTTTCAGATGTCCACAGGATTTACTGGAGACTGGATAAAACAGCTATTTCTATCCTCAGTTTATAAACTCAGGTGCCTAAAGATCATAGACACTAAATGTGAGAATGGCATCCCACGGTGTGGGTGTCAACAACTAACCCCTCAGTTTTTTCCCTCCTTATTACTTGTGGTCACTTTATCCCAAATGGGTCCTGTCTTCTCTCTTGCTTGAGTTCGTCTCAGTTTCTTGTCCTCTACCCATTCTCATTCTCTTACTCGCTCTTCGAGTTACATTTGTAACCCCATGATGAGCAATCACTACAATACTTCTTTTTTCTTTTTTTCTTTCCTGAGTTGGAGTCTCACTCCGTTGCCCAGGCTGGAGTGCAGTGGTGCACTCACAGCCACCCCAGTGTTGACCTGCTAGGCTCCGGTGAGCCTTCTGCCTCAGCCTTCCAAGTAGCCAGAACTACAGGCATGCACTACCATGCCTGGTTAGCTTTTTGATATATTGTAGAGACGAGGTCTCACCAAGTTGCCTGGGCTGGTCTTGAACCTGCAGGCTTAGGCAATCTACTCTCCTCAACCTCCCAGAGTGCTGGGATGACAGACTGAGCCACCAAGCCCGGCCTACAACACTTCTGTAATCTCAATCTCATGCCTCCTTCTCTTTGATCAACATTGCTACTCTTCTATTTCACTCCTTCTAGTAGTCCCATGCCAACTATCTTTCTATCCTGTCAGATCTTTAATCCATTGGTCCTACCTTATTTTCTCTGACCTACTTCCTCTTCATTCACTCTTCACCTATCTTAGATTCCATGTTCAATTATTGTAACCCTTGAATATACCTTTGATTCCCTTTCCATTTTCTCACTTTATCATGCTCACTTTGACAAACTGCAACCTTGATTAAATCCAACTCTTTGTTTGCATAGCACTTGTATCTGTAGTTGGAGAAACGTAGTTGGAAGAAAAGATATAATTACACTGGCGAGTCTCACTTTAAAATCAACTTTATTCTTTCTCCCTGGTCAGTTCACACTCTCACTCTTCTAGAATTCCTTCACAGTCTGTCACAGACAGTCTCATTCCATATACTCCCTCCCACACAACTTATTTTTTAATTGAATTTTGTCAAAGTAAAACTTGTACATAGTTTAAAGTCAACAAATAATATTGGCTATGTAATGAACAAACAATAGCTCTTTGCCAATTTTTTTCATTCCCAATTCATATATTCTTGAGGCAATACTTTCAAAACCTGTATTTGTCTCTTTTGTTTTTCCCCCAAGACCATGATTGTACTATTTCTTATTTTTTCAATTGTACGCTCTTTCTCTCTCTTCCTCTCTCTTTCTTTCTGCCATTACTCTTTTCATTATTTTTCTATTTTTCCAGTATCATTTTCTCAAAATTTTTGGTTAAGTCATTTCTCAATATTGAGTTTATTGTTACCAATTAATTAACATTCACAGCTGAACAACAAAATATGTAATGACAACATTTTTTCTTCTTTTTTAAAAATAACTTTTTGTCCAGGCACACTGGCTCATGTCTATAAGCCCAGCACTTTGGGAGACTGAAGCAGGAGAATTGCCTGAGTCCAGGAGTCTGAGACCAGCATGGGTGACATAGTGAGACCTTGTCTCTACAAAAGAAAAAAAAAAGTTTAGCCTGGCATGGTGGCACATATCTTTAGTCCCAGCTACTTGGGAGGCTGAAGTGGGAGGATTGCTTGAGCCCAGTAATCTGGGATCACACCACTGCACTCCAGCCTGGGTGACAGAGTGAGACTCTATCTCAAAAAAATAAACAAATAAAAAAACCTTTTAAATTTTCCCCCTAGAATTAATTATTGCCACTTTTTTTATTTGCTAAGTTTTTTTTTTTTTTTTTCCACATTTCTTAATCTCTCAAACTTTTTTTTTTGGGGATTGATCAAAAATTTTCTCCATTATCCAGAAGCTTCCTGGAAAAGGTAACTGGGAAGACAATTTTTGAGGCATTTTGAAAGTCTAAGATTTCACTTTATTTCACTTATGTAGTTGACTGATAGTTTGGCTGGGTATAAAATTCTATAGACTCCTCTCACGTTTTGATGGTAATGCTATAGTGTTTTTTAGCTACCAGTGTTGCTAAAAAGAATTTTAATGGCATTGATACATCTTTGAAAATGAAATTTTTTTTAACTGCCCACATAATTTTAGGTTTCTATCTTTGTCCCTGGTATTCAGAGATGTTGCATGATGGACTTCCGCATGGAATGATTTTTTTTTTCTCCCTCTTTCTTTCTTCTGCAGGGAATGGAATGATTTTTTTAATCTATTGCATTGTTTATTCAGTGGGCCTTTCCAATCTGAAAACTCATATTTTTCAGTTCTTGAATTTAGTACTGTTATTATTCTGTAATTGCTATTCTCTATTTTTGCTATTTTGTTTTTTTAGAATTCTTACTAGTTGCCTGCTGTATATCTTGGATTGATCTCATAATTTTCTTATTTACCTCACAAATTTTATTTCTCTCTCTCTCTCTTTTCTACTTTCTGAGACATTTCCTCAGTATTATTTTCAAACACTTTTGTTGGATTAAACATTTTTGTGGTTATATTTCTAGGAGTTCTTTTGGTAACAGAAATGCCTTTTGTTTATTTTTAAAATCATTTTTAACATTGAAAAATAAAAATTTTATATATTTTATATATTTATTATATATAAAACAACAACATGTTTTAAAATATGTGTATACCTTATGAAATGGTTAAATTGAGCTAATTAATGTGTATTACATCACATGTTTATTTTTTGGTGAGAACACTTGAAATCTATCTACTCTCTAAGCAATTTTCAAGAATACAATACACTATTTTAACTATAATCATCTTGGATCAATAAGTTTCTTACATTCTGGCTGTTTTCCTGTTTTTATATTATTGTGTTCTTACATACACTTCTTTAGTTTCTTTATAATTTTTTGAAGATATCAATCATAAAATATTGCTATTAGTTCTTGGCATGGCATGCAAACAAATAAAAAATAAATTTGTTAAAAAGCTCAGCACTGGTCATGAGATGTAACTTAAGCAGTTGTTCTCATGAGTAACTCTAGGGGAATATTTCTTCACAACTCCTGCCTTATGTTCTATCTTAAAACTGAAGAGAATTATCTTTAAATGCTGAGAAGGTTTGTGGGTGGCGTCACTAAGGACATGAGAGGACATTGGTTAGGTTACTGAGGAGGATATGAAGGGTGGCAGCATTTACGTAAATGTCAAAAATATTTTTAATTAATTCGTCAAATATTTTTCTCAGCTAGCATGAATGTAATAGATTGTTGCATAATGCAGTATCATTTTCCAATAGTACCCTGTATCCATTTCTTCCTTCTCTTCAGGTTTTGATTGTGGTTTCAGAGTTATTCATGGATTAGCATAATATTTGCGACAGTTGCTCCCAACAGCTGAGGAAAATTTTGCAATTTTAAGCAAAAATACTCTTACATTTGTATATGTGTGGATCCAGATGTAACCTTGTAAAATGTGATACCAATTTTTCATTGGTAACTAGATGAACATTGAATTGGGAATAGTTTGATTTTTACAAACTATGTAGTAAAATATAATTAAGTAAAAACACAAAATAAGATTCAGCTTTCTTTAAATAATTTTGATTTAAACCTTGATATGGAAACTTAAAAATTGATATTTTGTCTTTTAATTTTAATAGACCATTTTGAATACTTTGGAAGAAGTAACTTTTTGAAACACATTATGAAAATTAACTTTTAATTTTTGAGGTATGCTTTATATATTTGTTAAAAATAAGACAACTTTTTAAACTTTGACACAATTATATTTTATTTTTAAAGCTCATTACTGCCAATAGAATCCGAGACACGTGAAAAATCTTAGTTATAACAACAGTGATTTTGCTGAAATGAAGGCAAAAAAAATAACACTTATAGAATAAATAAGTAATAATTATGAGTCATGTATGACTATTACTGATCTAAACATTGCTATCCCAGAAACAGAACACCAGACAAGGGCAATGATAATTACATTTACTCATTGTTAGTATTTTTTTGACCTTCAGTAAATTAAAACAATAGTTCTACACGCTCTTCAATTTTGTTGTCATGAAGGTATGCACATCAAGATAAGAGAATATATTTTACTTAAGTTTGTTAGCTTGATGTATAACTTTTAAATATTTAAACATATGGCAATGGGCTTCTGTGTATGCTCCTGCCCTAGGAGTCCTGCTTATTTCCTTAGGTTTAGGCCTAGAGTTGAAGGCTACTGAGGTATTTATGTGAACCCTTCCCCGTCTTCCCATCTTCCTTCCCTCATCACCGATCCCTCCTCTAAATTGAAATGGTGAGGCAGAGAGTATGGAGGAGTAATGTGTAATTTATGTTCTAGCAATTCATTGTTGAGGTAGAGAATAACAAGACATACTTTATATATAATCAAGTGCTTGAGGTGAGATGAAATGTCCTAGTATTTTTGAGAAGGGACCAATGAGAATTACTAGCTCCTTTGAGACAGGCTATGCAGAATTTTTTTTAACAGTGCCTCGCAGAGTACCTTACAAATTAGAGAGTGCTTTTTGGAAAAAGTGAAAATTTGCAAGGCCCCGGGAGAATGAGCAGGGTTTTTATAGGCAGGGTTTGAATATCTGGGCTGGGAACACAATTGTGAGCAAAGCACAATGGTGTGTGTGGGGGGCGGGGGGAGAGAGAAAGGAGGAACCAGGGGTGGGAGAAAGAGATGGAGTAAGAAAGAAAGATATGCTAGCTCGGGTGAACTGGAGGGTATCCTGAAAGAAAATGAGGAATAAAATGGGATAAAATAGGGCCCCAACTGATGCAAGATGTTGAAAAAAACATTATTCTCAGGTTACATTGGGAACATGTGGATAGTGGGACTATTGGAAAAAGGTGATTTAATGGGTAATTGCGAATTATTATAATTACTTCCAATTAAGCAAAAACAAAGAGAAATAATTAAGAGAGTATCCATGTGTAAGAAATTTGAGTTTTAATATCTGGAAAGCTCCAGAGAAAGCAGGAAGCAAAGCACATTACCTACCTTACAACCAGGCGCTTTTTCCAAAGACATTTTTAAGAGCCAATTTTTGAGTGTCTTTGCTTAACTATAAAGAAAGCAAAGAGAAGCAGGAAGGGTGAGGGCCAGGAAAATTTGAGATGATTTTTCCCTTGTTACATAATGAAACTTAAAAAAAAAAAAGTAGATAAGAGCATCAGTCCATCAGTTTCTTTGATATGGGGCCAAGTCAAAATGTCCTCTGTTCTGTTTGCTCATTTTTAAAGAGCTTAATGTTAACAAACTCTAATCCATTTAGCTCTTCTTTTGGAAGGACATTTATGCTCGTAAGAAAGTGCAACACCTGTCAAAGAAAATCTTGTGAGGTTGAGGAGATAAGCAGTTTTTCTTAAAATGAATCTGAAAAATAACTGGGGCAAATTTTCTCCAGCACTCTCTCCTAGCCCTAGGAAGGGCATTGCAGAACATTTAGGGAATAGAGCTGGTCTAAAAACATTCCCCCATTTTTAAATTTTTATGTTTATTTTTTACAAAATGCAATAAACATGTATCCCACAGTCTGGAAAAAACCCTGTAAATTAAAATCATTGCAATAAGTTTCAGGTTTCATTGCTGACTCATTAATTGGTTCTGTGACTTTAGATAACTCATGTCTCAGTTTTGAGTCCCTATTTTTATTATCTGAGAACTTAACAAATTGAAATCGATGATCTCAAAGGTACACTTTAGGAGGCAGACGTGGAGGCCGGAAAAAGTCCAGAGGAAGGGCCAGAAGGAGGTAGAAAGGGGCCCTCAAGAGAAAGCTCTGGGTGTTGTGTGTTTATTGCTTCTGGGGTGTCATTCCTGTTAAGCCGTGTCAGCTGACAGAGCAAGAAAATTTTTGTGTGTATACTAACCCAGTACATACACATACCTATAAGTATTCCTGAACTTAACCACCTTTATCTATTGTGAGCAAAACATAACTTCATACTGATGTCTCCAATTCTAATCAATTTCCAGATGGACTATCCTCCCCTTCTTCCCTTATTTATTTGCTGCCTCCTGCTCCGGCAGTGAGAATCTAGCACCCACCATCAGAGATGTAATTTATTTACTTGCTCAGTTCTAGTATACATGTGAGTTGGTATCAAAATTGTTAATCCATATCCTGGGAAGGGAACAACTTTATCAACTAGAGGACAGTGTTTATGTCCGAATATTTTGGCCTTTATTCTTCAAGTGTGTTAGGTTAATATTTTCTCTTCCATGCCCTTCAGTGGGGTTGTTTCATAGATTTGCAATACAGTTAGAATATTTTGTCATATTCTGTATTTCCTCTTGATATCCTCCAGTCTCCTAAACGATGTCTTAAAAATTTGCATACATTAACATGGATGCAACTGGAGGACATTATTTTAAACAAATTAATATGGAGCCAGAAAAACCAAATACTGTATGTTCTCTCTTATAAGTGGGAGTAAACACTGGGTACGCATGGACATAAAGATAAGAACGACAGACACTGGGAACTTCTAAGGAGGGGAGGGTGAGAAGGAAGTAAAAATAGAAAAACTACCTATTGGGTACCATGTTCACTATTTCAGTGATGGATTCAATAGAAGCCCAAACCACACCATCATGCAACATACCATGTAACAAATTTGCACATGTGCCCTTGACTTTAAAAAACAAAAATAAAAATTTGCTTGCATTAAGGTTCATTCTTTGAGATATGGAGTTCTATGGGTTTTGACAAATGCATAGTAATACATATTCACCATTGCCATGTCATTGAATAATTTTCACCCTAAAAATATCCTCTGTGCTGTACCTGTTTAGCCATTTCTCTTTCCCCTGAAGCCTGACAAACACTGATATTTTTACCATCTTTATAGTTTTACCTTTTGTAGAATGTCATACAGCAAGAATCATATAGTATGTAAACCTCTTCAGATTGACTTTTTTCACATAGCAATATTCATTTGAGATTCTTCTATGTTCTTTTGCAGTCTGATAGCTTTCCTCAAAAATTACTAAACAATATTCCATTGTAGGAATGTACCGGTTTGTTATCCATGTAGCTGTTGAAGCATATTTTAGTTGCTTCCAGTTTGGGGCAATTATGAATAAAAGCAATTATGAGTAAACATTTACTTGCAGTTTTTCTGTGTGGGCATAAGTTTTCAAATCAGTTGGGTAAATATCTAGGAACACAGTTGCTATATCTTATGGTAAGAAACTGCCGAACTGTCTTCCAAAGTGGCTGTAGTATTTTACATTCTCATTAACAATAAATGAGATAAATATTACTTTTTAAAATTTATCAAGGGGATTTAAAATAAAATTTTTAAATTTTTATGAAACTTTAATTTTTACTAAAACTTTGCTGAAAGGTTTGTGTAGTTCCCTCTCATGAGGAAGAATACAAAGATGGCACAGCGATCAAACGTTTGAGCGTCTATGAAGTCCAAGAAGATATGCAAAGGAAGAAAAAGACCTACATATGAGAAAAAACAGAGCGCTTGGGTTTGTGACAAAACAAAGCATACGTCTAGCTGCTCTTGGTTTGTACCTAATTGTTGCCATGTGGGAACTTGGATCCAGTATTTCTAAATATTTTGAGTTTTTCAAGAGAAGTCAGAAAACTGGATTTGTATAATATTGTTCAACTTTCTTTCTAATATACAATGAACCTTACACATTAAAAGAATATAGTTTGAGCCGGGCTCGGTGGCTCAGCCTGTAATCCTGCGCCTTTGGGAGGCTGAGGTGAGTGGATTGCCTGAGCCCGCGGGTTCGAGACCCGCCTGGGCAGCGAGACCTCATCTCTACAATAAATCAAAAAATCAGCTGGACGTGGTAGCGCGCTCCTATAATTCCGGCTACTCGGAAGGCTGGGGTGGAAGGATCGCCGGAGCCCACCAGGCGAGGCTGCAGTGGCTGGGAGCGGCCACTGCACTCCAGTCTGGGCGACCGAGTGAGACTCCAACTCAAAAAAAAAAAAAAAAAAAAAAAAAAAAAAAAAATATATATATATATATATATATATATATAGTTTGATAAGTTTTGGCATATGTTTGCACCACTAAAATCATCACAGTAAATAGTTTCCTCATTCTTGGTAATCCCTTTCCTATTCCACCTCTCAGGCAACCATTGATCTTTTTTTCACTGGACATTAACTTTCTAGAGTTTTAAAAAATAGATAGAACCATATATTATGTAATCCTTTTATCTGTTTTCTTTCATTCGAATATTTTCAGATTTATCCATGTTATGTGATTAATTGATTTTTATAGCTGCATAGTGTGACATTGCATGGCTGTACTGTAATTTGTTTATCTCTTTATCTCTTATCAATGTTCTACGGTTTTTAGTGCACAGATTTTGCATGTCTTTGTCTGTTATTTCCCAAGTATATTCATACTTTTTATGCTATTGTAAGGCATTTATAATTTTTTAATTTCCGATTATTTCTTACTCTTTTGTGGAAATAGAATTGATTTTTGTATATTGATCTTGTATCCCGAAACCTTCTACATGCACTTAATAATTCTAGTCACTTTTCTATAGATACCAGATTTTCTACATAAATTATTATATTGCCTATAAATAAAGATTTTGCTTTTTTCTCTTTCTGATTTGAATGTCTTTTATTTGATTTTTTTCCCTTGTCTGACTAAACTGGCTGGAACCTTCTGTACAATGTTGAATAGAAGTGGTGAGAGTGAAAATCTTTGCCTTCTTTTTGGTATTTAGGTGTAAAATATTCGGTTTTTCACCATTAAGTATTATGTTAGCTACAGACTTTTTCAGAGATGACTTTTATTGGGTTTCTTTTCTCCTAATGTTTTAAGAAGGTTTTTTTAAATTTTTTTTTATTTTTAGGAATTGATGTTAGATTATGACAAATTTTTTTTCTGTGTCTATTTAGATCATTATATGATTTTTATATTTTATATATTTGGTTTGTCAACATGGTGAAACAAAGAGATTGATTTTTGAATGTTAAAAACCCTAATTATCATACTATATTCCCCTTTTATATATTGTCAGACTTAATTGGGTAAGAGAATTTTGCATCATTGTTCACGAGGAATATTGATCTTCAGATTTTTCTTCTTGTAATATTTTTTTGTCTGGCTTTAGTGTTAGGATTATGCAGCCTCATGGAACACATTGGGAAATAGTTCCTTCTCTTGAATACTCTGTAAGAGTTTGTGTAGAATTGGTATTATTTCTTTCTTAAAGTGTATGGCAGAATTAACCAGTGTAGACATCTGTGCCTGGAATTTCCTTTTTGAGAAGGTTTTAAATTACACATTAAATTTATGTGTTAGGCATAGAGCTATTGATATTTACTATTTCTTCTGAGTAAGTGCTGAGCTGAACTTGTGTCTTTAAAAAAATGTGTTCATTTCATCTAGGTTGTCAAATTTAATATTTGTAGAATCAACTCTCTCATATCTGATATTGGTAATTTCGTATCTCCTTTATTTTATGCTGATCAGTTTGGAGTTGAATTTTATCAATTTTATTGATTATTTCAAAGAAGCAGGCTTTTGCTTTATTGATTGGTTTAAGTGTTATATTTCATTGTTTTCTGTTTTGGTCTTTATTATTTCTTTTGTTCTGGCTACTTTGGATTTAATTTACTCTCTCCTTGCTAGTTTTGTTAAGTAGAATTTGAGGTAATTATTTTCAGACAGTTTTTTTTTTTTTTTTTTTTTTTTAAGGAAGTTATTTAGTGATACAAATTTTCCCTTAAGTGTGGTATCAGAGAAGATGGTGGAGTAGTAAGTGCCAGGAATCTGTCTCTACACTTGAACAACAATAGTACTGGCAGAAACTGTTGGAAGTAAATATTTTAAAACTCTAGAGTTTATTTGATTGTTTACAATTTCTGGGAAATAGGTTGGTTGCTCTGAAATATACTTTTTCTGATATTAACAAAGTAATTATCTTTCTTTTATATTTACCCCAGATTTGCATGGTGCAACTTTTTCCTTTATTTTAATTTTAATCTAGTCTTGTCTTTATATTTAAATTGCATATCTCTCACTTATTTATTAATTAATATTAATATAAATTCATGCACGTTTATTTTATAATTTGGGTTATAATCCAATGATACCTATTTTTTTTTTGCTTAAAATGCAGAAAAACAATTTTGTTGACAAAGTATTGTTAAAAATATTTTTTCTCTCCCCTTATCTTAGGAGACTCCCATAATATGTATATTAGTCCAATTACATTTGTCCAACTAATACTCTTGTCTTTTTTCTGTTTTTTTTTTTTTTGTAGAATGCATATTGCTATGTCTTTGAGTAATCTATTCTTTTCTACTACAATGTCTGATCTGCCATTAATCGCATACAACATTATTTTACAATCTCTGACATTGTAGTTTTATTCTCTAAATATTGCATCTGTATCTTTTTTGTAGGTCTCATGTCTCTATGTAACTTTTTGAATATATGGAATACTATTATATTTTGTGTTTGTTTTAATGTTCTTGTCTGCTAATTCTGACATCTATGCCAATTCTGTTTTTTTTAATTGATTGAAATTTCTCCTTATAAGGCATATTTTTAGCTTCTTTGCCTGGTAATTTTTTTATTGGATTCTAGACATTGTGAATTTTACTTGTTGGATGCTGGATATTTCTGTATTCTTACACATATTTTTAACTTTTGTTCAGGCACATAGATGAGATATTTGGAAATATTGTGATTCATTTGGTATCTTGCTTTTAAGATTTTTTAGTGGTACAAGAGCAGTGTTTGGCCTAGGGTTAATTATTCCATACTACTGAGGCAAGCCCCTTCTGGGTGCTATACCCAATTCTCTGTGAATTATGAGGTTTTCTAATCTAGATTGTTGGAAATAGGAAATATTCCTGGCTTTATTTGAGTGCTGAGAATTTTTTCTCTAGTCCTTTTGGATGTTTTCCCATGGCCTTGTGTATTGATTAGTATTCTGATGAATACTCAGTGGGGACACTGTGCAGATATCTGGGGTTTTTACTTTTTTTTTTTGAGTTGGAGTCTCACTCTGTCGCCCAGACTGGAGTGCAGTGGCCGCTCCCGGCCACCGCAGCCTCGACCTGCTGGGCTCCGGCGGTCCTTCCGCCTCAGCCTTCCAAGTAGCCGAAACTACAGGCGTGTACTACCACGCCCGGCTGATTTTTTGATTTATTGTAGAGATGAGGTCTCGCTGCCCAGGCGGGTCTCGAACCCGCGGGCTCAGGCAATCCGTTCACCTCAGCCTCCCAAAGACGCGGGATTACAGGCTGAGCCACCGAGCCCGGCTGGGGGTTTTTTCTTTGTGCCACTGTCTCCTTTCTGATTCTTATGAATTCTAACCACCTTGATCTTTCAGCTCAGTTTCCTTAATTCAGGGACCCCTTTGGGTTCCTTATAGGTTTCCCTCCCTTTTATGCCATGGCCTAAAAACTCCCTCAAGACAGCATGTTTGGGCAATAGCAGGCATTACCTCACTTGTTTACCATCTTTCAGGGATCATTATGTTTCATTACCTGATATATAGTTTTCTGAAAACTTTTTCTTCGTATGTTTTGCCCTTTTTTGTTTTGTTTGGTTGTTTCAGGCAGGAGGATAAATCTGGTCCTTGTTACTTGGAGAGAGTTTGAACATCATTTGTTAAATGTGGGCACTTAATATGGAATTTAAAAAGTGATGTCCTGCAAGCAAACAAAAAACATCTGGGGTTGCATTTAGCCCTTAGGTCATTAGTTTGTGATCTCTGAAGTAGTAGATCATATGGATAGGCAAAAATGGCACTTTTAATAAAATGTAGTAAGAGTCATGTTGAAGTTGCTATGGGAACTAAAAAATGAAGCTCTAAGCCCACACTGGGTATGGAATTAAGTTTTTTTTGGGCACTCAAAACAGCTCTGAAGACTGGAAAGATATTATTCAATTAAGAAGATATGGTGAGAGGGAGAAGATAGTTCAGGTCAGAGGTTCACCATGAATAAAAACATGTTACTGTGGAATCACATGGCGTGAGGTGGGAACTACAAGCAGTTTAACTTTACTAAGGCATAATAGGCAAGTGTATGAGTCAGGATTCTCCAGAGACAGAGCCAATAGAATATTTGAGAGGGGATTTATTAAGGGAATTGGCTCACACAATTATAGAGGTAGAGAAATCCCAAGACCATCTGCAAGCTGGAGAACCAGAAGAGGCAGTAGCATGGCCCAGTCTGAGTCCTGAAGCCTCACAGCTAGGGAAGCCGATGGTGCAGTCTCTAGTTCGAGGCTGAAGACCTGAGAGCCCTAGGTATGCCACTGGTCCCAGAGTCCAAATGCCAAAGAACTTGAAGTTCGATGTCTGCTTGGGAGGAAAAAAGCAAAGAGAAAAAGAAAGAATCCCTTTTCTTCCTTCTGTCTTTCCCAAGGTGGCCCCAGCTGATTGGATGGTGCCCACCCACACTGAGTACAAGGCTTTCTCTCTCCGTCTACTGGCTCACATACCCATCTCCTCTGGAAACACTCTCACAGAGACACCTAGAAACAATGCTTCACCAGCCATCTAGGCATCCCTAAATGCAGTCAAGTTGACACCTCAAACTAAACATTACAGAGAGGTAGAAGTGGTGGGTGAAACTGGAGACATAGGTATCCAACTCATGAAAATCTTCATACGTTCATGCTAGTGCATTTAGCGTTCATCTTGTAAGCAATAGAGAATCTCTGAAGAGTTTTCCTTTGGAGCAGGGGAATGATATTAGAGAGATTACTCTCTAATGTAGAAGACAGAGTTGAGGGGCAATGACTGACTTTAGGAAGACAAGTTGGGAGGTTGTTTTATTAACCCAGGGGAGAGGTGGTGGGACCCGAACTATAAGGCAGGGAGGGAAGAGGTAAACATGCGGAATATGAGATATGAAAATTACTTAAGATATAAAAATATCAGGACATCTTAACTTTCTGTGTGTGAGGGAATGGGAGAGAGGATGTGGACACGAAACAAATCCCAGGCCGTTGGCTAGAATTACCACATGAAACATGCTGGAATGAACTACTATGAGCTGCTGTGAAGGAGGAACAGTTCTGGGAGAGTTCAGGAAATGCTGAGCTTGAGGTGGCTATGTGTTGATGCTGTCTTTGATGCTTACTCTCTCATGCATGCCTTTTGAAGTTCAGCCTACCCTACCAGAGGGACAAAATACATAAGAGGTTCTACTACCTGGTTCAGAAGACTTTGTCCCAAAGTGCGAGTCCCACTCATAAACTCTGGTTATTAGTTATTTTATCCGATAATTTAGGGGAAGCAGTTTAGGGCTGCAGTTTTAGGGAGTGCAGATTGACTACAGCTCTACATTAGAGCCACCATTCCTGTCATATTACAATGAATGATGCTTCTTGGAATTGGATGGCACATGCCCAAAGAAGTACATGGAAGTGTATTGCTATATTATAGCATGAGCCTGATCTTGATTTCCACTGGACCACTTACACATTGGATGACCTAGGTCAAATCATTTAACCTTTATCACTCTCAGTTTCCCTATTTTAATATGGGTGTGATAATTACTATCTCATAGAGTTGGCTGTGAGGATTAAAAATGTTACACATTCAAAAAGTGTTAGTCATTAAATTCTATCTCATTAAAAAAATCTGTTTGCTAATATTGAGGAGATTAGATGACAAGAAGCTTTGGGCAATACATTTGATCCATGATAAAGGTGGCTACAGCCAAAGTAAAATAGAAGGAAGACAAAATCCAGATTCAGAACTTGAGAACTGACTGGGTACCGCCAGTTCTTTTTTTTTTTTTCTGCTGTTTTCGTCCCTTTCCCTAACCACCTGATTCCTATATCTGCCCAAAGCTTCCTAAGGGGCTTGGGCTGGGCATAAAAATGAGATGTAAAGGTTCCAGCTGTGGTTTTCAACATTGGATGCACATTTGTATCACATGGAACGCTTCAAAAAATACTGATGTCTGAAGACCACACCAAGTGATTGTGATGTAATTCACCTGGGGTATGACCCAAGCTTTTGAATTTTCTAATGCTCTCTTGATTCTAATGTGCACCTGGAGTTGAAGTACCACTGCCTTAGTTTTTGTACCTCACTGATTTAATGGGAGGCCAGGATTAAAGCTTGTGCTGGGGATAATGGAAGTTTTGTTGCTATTTTCTTGTTTTGAGATTCGTGTTTGCTACTTGGGAATCCTGGATTCGAACATTTGTATAAAGATTAGAAGAGGTCTGGGAAAGATAGCCTTTCTAATCTCTGAGCTTTTTGTTTCTACAGTTTTGCTGTGAGGAAAATGTTGACATGTATTTATGGCATAAACACATAAATAAAAATACTTTATGTTTTCAAGATGAATGAAATTGGCAGCCTATGTCTCCCTTTTTGCTGCAAGGGTGACTAAGAGCACTAATCTATTGAAAATTGTTGCTGAGTTCAAGAGGAGGCAAGAGGTCAGTCCGTGGATAAAATAGGGTTGCCAGATTCAGCAAATAAAAACACAGAACACATTTCAATTTGAATTTGAGATAAACAAGGGATACCGTTTTAGTATAAGTATGCACCATGCGTGATTTGGAACACACAAACACTAAAACATTATTTGTTTATCTTAAAGTATAACTGGATGCCCTGCATTGTTTTTCTGGCAACCCTAGCGTGAAGCTACTCAGTGAATCTGAGAGAAGGACCTGAAGCAAGTCAGGGTGAGCTGCTCTAGGAGTCAAAAGTCATATTTTGACTATAATCATAGATGGGTTGCCCTTGGCGTAGGTTCTCGGGATTAGTCTGGCTTCGAAAGAAAGAACTGAAAACTAAGTAGCCCACAAAGCTGTTTTAATAATACGATCTCTTACATTGATATAACACATATGCTTTTCCAAAGTGCTTTCACAATGCGTTCTCTCACTTTATCCTCCAAGCCACCAGAAGGTTAGCTCACATTAGCCACAGTCTGAGAGTGGAAAAACACCAAGGGCTAGAGAAAAGAAACTGGTCTGAAGTCCCCAAATGGTCTTCTGTTAAATCAAGACGTAGGATCTATATTTTCCTATTTCTAACCCATAGAATTTCTAGAGGTGGAGTTAACCTTTAATATGGAAGTGTCAAGGTATTCAGACTCTGTGTGTGTGTGTGTGTGTGTGTGTGTGTGTGTGTGTGTAGACTCTCAACATTGAAGACAAGTGGTTGTGAATACAGTAACTATCCTAGTAAGGGAGGAAGAGGTTAATTTACTTAATATGTGCCTAAACCTGTGGGTTAACCCAGGTCACCCTTTCTAGTCCCACTTCGTAGCTAAAACCAAATGGCAACCAGCCTTGGACACCATTGGTCTGTTGAAACCAGTTCTTCGGTCATGCCTACTTTGCCTCTGTTCTTACTTCACCCTGTTACTTCTTCTCTTTGCTTCTTAGCTCTGGCTTTTATATCCCATATCTGGCTCCATGAAGACAGAGTTCAGGTTTTCAGGTTTTATGCAGGTTATCCTCAAGCAATTTGACTTGCTCTTCCTCTTTGGTTCTTCCTGTTCCTACCATCCTAACTGAGCTCCAGCCTACTCTTTAATTATGGCACCATATTCTAAAACGATTCTAAAACTTCTAAAGATTTTAGGAGAAAATGATGTGCTGAAACCCAAATTATCTAAGTGTTAAACAGCTTAGTTGGGTCAGGCATCAGAGACTCTGAGATGTTGAGTGACAGAGTCAGAACAAAACTCAATGCCCCTGGGCTTTATAATAATCTGCTGTGATATATACTTCCTTTTATTTTCTGAAATTTTTCATTTCGCCCTGAGGGGTGGGTAAGTTTTGTAATGATGTGATGTGGTTAGATTGGTGGAACCATCCTAGCTCCAAGTCTAGCGCTGCATTCCTTTAAGGTAGGGCTGATTCTCCATCCTCGGGCAAAATCCAAACTCCTTCGCTTACTGTTTAAGATTCTCTCCAGGCTGGGCCCTGCCTGCTTTTTCGTCTTTTTAAATAAAGATGTGGGTACACTTCAGGGTTAGGTATACAAACATTGATTATGCAGGTACCCTTGTTGAGGAGGTGTGCCCCTCCCTCCCCTGGCAGTTTCCCATGACTGTCAAACGCTTTCTTATCAATTATAATTGTTCAAGGTCTGCTTATGAGTGAGAACATATGGTCCTCTGTTGTTCGTTTCTGTGATAGATCACTGAGTATGATCAACTCCAAATTTTTATTTCTCATGTGCTTACTCAAACTTCCTGCTACTCACTAAACTTCCTCATATTTTCCCTCTTCTGAGTCTTTTCCTGTATCTGGAATGGGCTCTTCCCACCATGCTGTCTACACCCCAAGCCATCTCAAGGCCCAGATCAAATGTCACCTTCTCCATGAAACTTTTCTGACACCCCCTAACGTCCTGGGCCATTTTGGTCTGCACTATTCTTTGAAGATATATTATACACTAGGAATGATATTTAGAATACTGAGCGCTAATTGGTCATAAGGATTGCCGGCCATAGTGCTAGCTCATGGTTCCAAAGACCTGCCTTTGTGCCAGATGTCTCCCTTTAATTGCTAGAATATAAGGAGGTCTTCAGGGACTGAGGAAGTGGCCAGAAGAGAAGGGAGCAGAGAGCTGGGAGTACTTTGGGACCGAAGCTATTTGCCACCCAGAATAGGAGTATTTCAAGATTTTAATAGCACAGACATATCAGTGCATACGAGATGGATGCTATTTCTTATTTTCTTATCTAGCTTTGTATGTGTAGGTTTTAAATAATCTTAGAACTAAAAGTTTATTCTAGAAATCATCTAGTCCAGGAGTTTTCACCTAGGCTCTGTACCGTAGACTCAAAGGGAGTTGACGGTGTTCCCCAGACTTTTAAAGGTACACATAATGCAGAAAAGCTTAGAAACCCCTGGTCTCTCCATTTGCAGGTCAAGAAACTGTAGCCAAGTGAGGCTGGACATAAGAGTTCTGCATGTGATCCTTTTCAGGGGGATATTTGCCACTTGTGGTCTAATTCAAGTTTCCTTATTTAAAGAACCCTTAAGGTGTTCCATGATATCCTGTCCATTGACTGCCCACATGTTTTCTTCTGCAGAAGCCCTTGAGGGCTTGCCAGGTTGTTCTGGGGTCCTGGGAGCTGGTAGAGAAAATATCTCTTCCTAAAGCAGCAGAAGTACTTGTACTGAAGTAATGTTCAGACTTAGCAATCTATTGGGAAAGGAGTTCAGACTCCCAATACAAAGAATCTAAAATGGATTGTCAGACCAAAGAGAGGGGTTGAAAGCAGATATTAATAATTTACTGAGCATTTGCCATCAAATAGATCCTTTGTCTGTATTATGCTATTTAACCTTAATGATAGTCTTATGAAGTAGGGACTGTCATTCCCCAATTTATAGATGAAGAGCTCAAGTTCAGGAGAGAGGACATATACTTTTCTCAGATTCACACAACTAAGAATTTGAACCAACATAGTTGGACTCTAGCATCTTCCAACCATGGCACCACGCTACTTCTGGATATTGGGGTTACGGAATCAGGAAATGGAAAAGCGAGGAAGGGTAGGTTTAAGTGGGTGGAGTAAGTGGGGGTGGAATTCAGGAAGCTCTGCCAAGTGCTGATGCTCTTGGCCAGGTTTCATGTAGCCTGGTGTTGGGATTTTGGAATTGGAGTCAAGAGTTGACATAAGGAAGGCAGAATGTCTTAAAAGTCTGAAAGTAATGTGCATTATGATACTTATTTATTCATCCAACTAGACTCTGTCTTGGTATTGGGGACACAAGATCTACCTACCACCCGGTACTGAAGAAACTTACAGTTCTTCCCAAAGGAATAGAAAATTGAGAATGTGATAATTTATCTTTGGAGTTATATTCCCATTTCTGAACCTTTCTTGTCCCTTGATGTCATCTCCTTTCTCTCCAACAGGGTCCAGTGCCCTCATCCTTTCTTCTCCTCTGTCAAAATTCTGCTCTATGGAAGGGAAAGGAAGTCCTCTCAGACTGAGGTGTGCATAGCACAGGAGCACAGGGGACACAAACCATGACGCTTCCTGGATATTACTTTAAGCATGTTTTGTCATGCTCTTCCCATTTCATTCCTGTTTCTCCTGAAGGACCATGTGCTCAGTACCACATACGACTAAGCTCCATACATTCCCGCCTCATCCTCAATCCAAGTCGGGCACCCTCCTCTGGTGCTGGCCTCTTGCTTTGCCACCTCGTTCTGTGTCTGTACTCCCCTGGGGCCGAGGACATTGACCTCTTCCCTGGCACTGCCTTTCTGCCTTTTTTTGTCCCCAATCCTCCAGCCATGTCAGAACGAGTGGCAACAGGGGCTATATGGGTTGCCCTGTGCTGGGGCAGCTACTTAAAAAGACAGGGATCTGGAAGATCCAGGGATGAGTTCTGGCCATTCCTGGGGTCTACCAGCCTCTGAACTTTATCTTATTTAACCTTCCCAGTAACCCTATGTGGCAGGTATTAGTGACCTCATTTTGTAGATGAAGAAAGCAAAGATTGGAGAGTTTAAAATGATTTGCTCAGGCACATGCAGCCAACAAATGGTAAAGCTGAGACTCAACCTTTATCTTTCTAATTGCAAAACCCACGTGTGACATTTCTCCTGCCCCGATACTATGGAAGCAGTAGCACCCGTCGTCTAGTCCCAGGTAGCAAGGGAGGGACCAGAAATTTAAAGAGGAGAGTAAAAAGACCAGAAATCAGCGGACATTAAAATGCAGCAGTCAGCCGGGCACGGTGGCTCAGCACTTTGGGAGGCCAAAGTGAGAGGATTGCCTGAGCCCATGAGTTCGAGAACAGTCTGGGCAACTTGGCGAGACCTCAAAAAATTGGCTGGGGGTGGTAGTGCACGCCTGTAGTTCTGGCTACTTGGAAGGTGGAGGTGGAAGGATCGCCTGAGCCCAGTAGGTCAACGCTGGGGTGGCCGTGAGTGCCACTGCACTCCAGCCTGGGTGATGGAGTGAGACTCCAACTCAAAAAAAAAGAGCAACAAAACAAAACAAAACACAGAAAAAGGGCAAGGATAGAACTGTAAAGTCTGAGGCGACTACAATGAGTGGGGCAGGAATGCTTGCAGGTTTTAATTTTTGGTTTTGGGACTAATGATTTGTGGGAGAGGTGGCCTGACACAGGGGCCCAGGATGACTGGGTACTCCCCAACCATACTTTAGTCCTCTCTCCTGGGCCTGTTCTGCTTATCCCCACTTAGCTCCAGCCCTCACCACCACCCCAGCCTCAGCCAGCAGCTCCCTGGGGCCCCTCTCAGCCTCTACTGTAGAATCAGAAAAAATGGGAACAAAAGCTGTAAGCCAATGAGCAAAGATGACAGCTTGGGGTTTTAGGCATTAGCGAATTTTCCATAAGCTTGAGCATGGCCACATATAAAATTTTATAGGCCCCATGGATGCTCATATTTTGGGTTTTGTTTTCTTGACCTCCACTGCAGTTCCTTTCTAGGAAAAATGATATGCCTCCCCCTCCTGCCTACATTATTCACTTCCTGGCTGAGAGGGAGAGATGGAGTGTGTAGATGGCTTGGAGGAGCCCCAGTGGTCTTGGGCTTAGCTCTCCAGGCTGGAAAGGGAAGATTCCAGCTCTGAAAGGCTGGAAGGCTGACTCAACTCAGCTCCATTTTTAGGGCTCAGGGCATGGGATCGGGTTCTCTGCTTCTGGGCTTTAGGCACTGTCTTGAGAACTGGGTGGCTAAGAGAAAGGAAGCAGGTGGATACCACGTGGGCTGGAGGAAGCTCTGGGTCACCGACCCACCCCGGGGCCAGGAGGCGATTGCTCCCTTCTGAGGATGGTGTGTTAATCATCAGGTCGCTGGGCTGTCAGGCAGCAGAGAGCGGAAAGTTATAGTCGGGACTTGTTAGGTTTGTGGTGAGGAACTGATTTAGCATGGGTTTGAGTCACTTTCAGTCCTTTTCATTTTTCTCAGCAATGAGTTGGACATTGGAAATAATTGAACACGATAATCTATACCAGGTGAATTACACTGTACTTTATGCTTTCGAGGTGCTTTCCTGGAGTTCTGGAACTTTATAGCTGGGAAAGACCATCTGGTCTAGTATCTGATGATTGATTGACTGTCTGTCATGTTTACTCAATCATACCAGACTTTCTGGAGAAAGGAAGTGACCTGTCAAAGGTAGCACAATGTGTTAAGGTTGGTCCCAGGCAACAGGTGCCCTTCTCCACAGGGAACCATTGACTGTTGTGCTCCTGGAAAGTTCTGTCGTAAATATGATTACCAAGACGAGCTGAGTGGAAAGGCAAATTAAGTGAAGAATTCACAGAAGACACATGATTTTCCTATTGATCTGTTAATTTTAGAAACCTTTTATCTTGTAGACTGTCTTCAGAATAAATGAGCATTTAGATCTCTGAGCCTTCTCTATCAGCTGGCACGCCAATCTTTTACTTCTTTTTCTTTTCTTTCTTTTTTTGAAATTTAATACTCTATAAACAGTGAGTGCTCTAGGGGTCTATATTTTTGTTGGGGAAGCTGTGTGGTTTAAGGGAAAGAGAAATGGGTGAGGAACTAGGCAGTTCTGAGGTTTAAATCTTGTCTCTACTGACTGGATATGGAACTTGGGGCTGGCTACTTTATTTATCAGAATTTCTTTTTTTTTTTTTTAATCTGTACAATGAACAATAGGAGTAACCTCAATTGGTTACCCTGAGGGTTAGATAAGATAATATATGCTTAGTATGACACCTAGCATATAGTAAGCCCTCAATAAAGGCTATTGATATAGTATTTACATCTCACTGAGTATAAACTCACCCTTTATTATTATTTAAAAAATAACCAAACAGCCATTGCTTTGTAAAGTGGAATGTTCTTGCATTGACTCACATACATGGAAATACACATCTGTGTTTCAAATTAGATCACCTGGTGTTTATGGCATCTCTAGGGTGTACAAAATATTTTTTACATCAGTTTTGTTTAGTTTTTTATAAGCTCATTAATTTTCACAGCATTCTTATGAGACATGAATTAGACATACTGTTCATGAACTAATGAAAGTACAGAGAGGTTCGGGTACTTGTCAAAGTCACAGAGAAAAATCAGTGACAGCCAGGAACAGTACTGACATCTCCAGGCTGTAGGCTCTTGGGCTGGCCTGCTGTGCACTGATCATGTGCTTGGTGATTGCGTTCTCTTCCAGTTGGACTTTGCATATCTTAGATCCTCTGTAGTTGCACAGATGTGAGGGATGCACGCAGAGTGTCTATAAGATATTGGCACCAACCCTTTCTGCCACTCTTCCCCCATGTTGGCTTTGAGTGGACCAGCAGGAAGGGACAATTGAAGCAGTGACGATGCAGGGAGAGAGGAGTCCATAAAATGTCCGTCAAGGTTTATTCCACAACCAAAGTCATTTCAGGCATCAGTGAGGTGAAGGCGGTGGTGGACATTAGGGGGACACACCTATTTCCAGTGTTTCTAAAACCACATCTTAACAGTGAGGACCTTTCTGTCTCTGGGTGAGGGGTACTGGTTGAAACTATGGTACCAGACTCGGAGTTCTGATTGCTTTACTTTTGTTGTAGAACTCTGCTTCTCAAAAGCAGCCTTGGGGCTGAATCTGGTATGACTAGGTGGCCACATGCTCCTGTGCCCGGTCTCCCTGTTAGCTCTGGCCATCTTGAACCCTGGGTTGGCTCACAGACTCTTCCTCTTCCACATTTTTTTAAAAACAAGAATGATTGTCTTTTCTTGCCTTACCTGCTAATTAGACTTGGGACGAGACCTGTATTTTGGCTTCTTTAACTGTCTTTTGATTCCTTCCTTCTCTTCTGGCAGCCTAACTTGCACCGTCTCTGATTTTGGCTTCAAACACCTGCCTTAACGATGACCACCTGGTTTTATCCTGCCTTGCTATAAGATAAGAAAGAAGAGGATGATTCAGAGAAGGTTTCCCATAGGAGGCAGACCTTGAGCTGGGGCTTGAAGTTTGGTAACATCCCAACAAGTGGAAAGGGGCCTCAAGCAGTAGAAGCAGGAATGAGGCAGTACAATCTAGCACCACAGGGAAAAAAAGCATGGTTTTGAAGCTGAACAGAACTGGGTTCAACATGTGAGTGGGCTCTGGTGCTGACATGACATAATACCTTTGGTAGATTCCTTAACTTCTCTGGACCTTGGCTTCCTTACCCGTAAAATGGGGATAATATAACTGACTTCTTAGAGTTGTTGGGACTATTCAACAGTACGTGTGAAGCAGCTAGCATAGTGCTCCTAGTAGGTTCTCAATAAATACTGACTTTATGTCATTTCATGCTGCCTGCATTGCTGGTTTACTTAGAAGGCAGGAAAAAGAATGAGAGAATGAGAGAGAGAGCGAGAGAGAGAGAGAGAGAAGAGTTGCTGTTTCTGCTTTAACCTCTTGCCTGGCCAATTGCTCAGTGCTGAGCAAAGGGAATGCTTACTCCACAGATGTGTCTGTTCCTCCAGAGCCAGGCCTTGAGTGCCGTGGTTACCTGAACTTGCACATGGGGCTAATGCTGAGCTATCTTGCCCTTGTTAAAACTCAGCCTGGACATGTAAAGTGATGTCCTCTCCTTTCTCTCCAAGTGTCTGTGTGTCCCTATCTTCCCTTCCTGTTGTGGTGAAGTTCAATAGTTGGAGATTTTGTGCATTTAACACAAGACATTGTTATGGAAGCCCCTGTATTATTTTGAGGCCAGGGAGACCCTGAGGTTGGGAGTAGCCAGGACTCATCTGCTCTGGTGAATCAGATGTGCTTGTGTGAACATGTCTTGTCCCAAGCCCTTTCTTTGGAAGACCTTAGCACCCCGATCATGTCCATTTTGCTGCTAACTATGACTCTTTCCTTATTTATTGACCACCTGCTTTGCCTCTGGGTTCTGATCTTTGCTTCGGGAATTCTGTCTCTGTACTTGGGTCTCTACTAACAAGATGTGGCCATTGTCCCTGGTCTTTAATTCTTGACTTTTCCCTTACATTTGATCTAGAGGTTATACCAGCCTCTATCTTTTCTCTTTAGTAACTAGAAGTGCTCCTGATCACTGCCCAGGTACTACCACTCGGGTCTCTGGCATTGGTCATCCAAAATTCTTTAGTTGAGTCCCTGGATCCAGCCCTTTTATAGGTCAAACTCTACTTGATGACCTATGTCCATCCTTCCAGCCTGCCAGAGATGCCTTGCTGGAGTTGACTCTAGACTCCAAACTCATAAATACTAGAAGAGATTCTGATTCAGAAGGTTGGTTGGGGAAGGAGCTGGGATGGTAGACAACTATAGGGAATGAGAACCTAGAATGTGCCTAGAATCCCAAGTGCTTCTGATACAGGTAGACCATGGATCAGAGACGGTCTGAACAACACTGATCAATACTGAGATTCTTGGAAGTCCGACTTTCATATAAAGGGAAATATTGTCACGTTGGCCAGTAGAGACTTAAAGTCACAAGGTTTGAAGCCAGGTGAGAATGACTGTATTAAATCAGAGCTTCTTTGGAGAAGGAAAACAATTTAATTTCTTACATAAGCTAAATGTTCTCTCCTAAAGTTTGTCTATTCTGGGTGTTTTGCTTGTCGAGCGGTTGTTTCTTCAGAGGAAAACAAGAGGTGAACTTCAGGCCATGCTTTGTTCAACTTATTTTAAATTTTGAATTTGTTCAAGTCTGCATTTCTGACCTGTGCCTAGGCTTACAAAATATAAAGCATATTCTCATCGGAACCTGTTGCTATTTTCCCCCTCCAGTCCTTCATCTGCTCCATGCCCCAGTCGGCTACCGCTGATTGTTAGCAATGTCTTTCCGATAAGTACTTCATGGGTGATCTTTCTCTGAGCTATATTTTCAGAGGAAGAGATGAAAGGGGACTGAAAAATGCAAATCAAGATAAGCTCTGGAATGTTATTAAGAGGATGTGGTCATTTAAAAGTACTTTCCCCTCTTCTCTTCAGTGTTTGACATCTGAAGTCATAGAAGATGCTATCACACCTTGCTTTATTACAATGGCTAGAGTCACCTGTTTCAAAAAGCCCAGAAACATTAACCTTAAATGAAAAGAAAGTGGCATGAAGGGAAAGATAAAGGGAAACTAGCTTTTGGCAGAAGGAGGTGTCAGCTCTCAGCCAGTCCCTGCAGCTACTTTGTTAAGTGGCCCCATGCATTTATTTTACAGGGAGATTATTTTCACTATCCGAGTATACCGAGGCTGTTGTTGTTCTGACAGGATTCAGAAACCCAGTTGAGTTCTAAAATGTGCTGCTCTTCCAGGAGATTGGGGAAAGGGAAGTAGTGTGTTAGGGAAGGGGGTTGATCGTGCAGATCAGAACTGGTTTTCTTTGGAGCCCAGCAGGACTTGCCGAGAAGGGTCAGAAGGTTCAGGAGAAGTTGGAGTGATGATCATGCACGCTCTTGCTGCCGCCATTGAGCCTGAGGCCAAGGGCGTGTGCTGGCAGAGCAGAGCTCTTGCAGGAAAGGTAGAGAAAGCTGGGGGTATGGACTTCACTCAGCCGGCAGGGGCCCTGCAGTCAGGCACTGTCACTGATTCCACTTCTTTGCACCGAGCTCAGGGCCTACCATTTGATTTCTTGTTGTTAGAGACTGAATATTCCTAAAAGATGGAACGGGAGGATAAGGGTAGTCCTTTTGGGTGTTGTGACCTTATATCCCAGCTCTTATGAGGGAGTGCAGACTTCCGGTGTTCTTCTTTATTGACTTTATAACTCACTCATTGAACCATATGTCCTGGCTTGGGGGTTGGCGACCTCCATGGTTGGTTTCTCTGAAAGTGTATCACAAAGTGGCTCTGGGTTCTGTAAATCTTCACTTCCAGATCTGCTACTGCCCCTTTAGAGCCTAACAAGGTAAACAACTTCAGTTCATTAGCATATCAGAATCGTCTGTATTCAATAAAATATTGAGGACTGAGAAATGGGTTTGATCAAAAACAGGGCAGCTGGCTTTGCTCTAGTTCATGAACACAGGCAGAACCTCCTATACAGCAAGTACCTTGCAAATGGCCACTTGGGTCATAGACTCAGAGAGTGGACAAGGGGGCAGAGATCAGGTGTGAATCGATTTTGCCATCTGGGAAGCCAACTCGAAGCCTGTGTCATCATGATGGCTTCCTCACTGTATAGAAGGAAGAGCAAATTAGTACTCTGGTGGGAAGTGCTTTCCACTCACTAAAAAAGTGAGAAAAGATTATGAAATGTTATCGTTTTGTTTTGGTTATTCGTCTTGAACTGTGATTAGTGTGGAGTTTGGCACTTAGTGGGAGCTGGATCATCCATCGTGTTGCATGTTGTAAGAATTGCTTTGACCTTGAACTGTGTGATTCAGCAGTTCTCTTGGAATAGATACACATATCTTAAATATTAAAATCATTGGGTGTACATAAGAACAGCTGGCATTCAAACATAACAGAGGAGTTTGCTACTTCAACGAGGCCTTTTATATAAATAAATATAGTGAGAACATGGCATCAATATTTTGGAAACTTTAAGGTCAAGCTAGAATAGTTTATAGTAGTAAGTAACTGATTTGTTGAAGGCCTACTTTTTGATTGTGATTTTAAAAAATGTTACTTTTGTTTTACTATAAAAACATAATATCTTGTAAAAATACTGAAAAAAAACTCACACAAACCTAAATTCAAAATGCTAAGTAAACTTAGGAGACAAAGACAATTACTACCAACATTTCATTATATAACCTTCTAGTCTTATATATGCATATATGTGGGTATACACACATTTTTATAAAAAAGAGATCATATCACACATTTTGCTAGGTTCTTTTTTCACTTAAATATATGTATCTATAAATATGTTTGTATTCTTTTTAATGAATAAATATTATTTCATCACAATTTCTTTATTCTACTTTTCTACATATAGATTATTTTTATTTATTTGGTAACAGGCATGTTTTTTGTGATAAGTATCTCTGTGGTAAGCTGTTATATATGTATATTGACTTATACCACATTTCTAGGAGTGAAATTTCTAGTTCAAAGAATGTGCAAAATTTTAAGGGCATTGTATAGATTCTAATAGAATATCATTCTCAAAGAGACTCTATTTTGCATTCCCATCAGTGGTGTTTGGAGGTTTTGTTTTCTTCAAACATCGATCAATTCTGCAAATTATTATTAAAAAATGTTTCCCAAAATCGACTGGTGAAAATGCACGTATCTTGAGCTTTTTTCATTTGCAATGGCCAATTGAATTTGTTCTTTTAGAACTTGCTTTTATTTCTTTTGCTCTATTTTCTGCCATAGTTTTTATGCTTACAGGTGATAAGAACTTTTCATATGTCTCACACCTGTCTTGCTGTTGTCCCAAAACAAAATATTTTGGAAAGAGAATGACTACCTTTAAATTTAATTATGTTATATTCTCGTTCATTCAATTAAATTAAACAAGTGTCTACTGAATGCTTATTAGGTGCCAGGCACTGTGCTAGACAATAGATAATAAGCATCAGTTTTGTAAAAAGACACTTACCTAGATCTCAAGGAACATATAGGCTAGGGAGAGAAGAAAAACAGTGAACAAGTGCATGGACATATTTAAATTCTAATAGAGAGGTAGCCACTAGATGCCTTGCATCAGCTAATATTTTATATTGCAGCTAGAATGGACAACTAGCTCTGACTTAGATAGTTATGAGAGGCTTCTTGGAGGGAAAGATGAGTCTGCTGAGTCCTAAAAGATAAATAGTAGTCATTCAGACATGGAAATGTGTGTGTGTGTGTGTGTTATGCCAGCAAGAAGGAATAGTATTAACAAAGTATTATTGTAGAGTTAATACAATGACATTGACAAAAGTAAAAGAGGACAAGGGTCAATGAATGGAATTGCATACATTACATATATGACTGAAGCTCACAGTGGGAGGAGAAGGGTAGGGGTTGGGTTGATTAGCAAGAGATGAGGCTGTAAAGTAAGAAGTGACCTGGTTATATAGCATTTTATATTGCTTACTAAGCAATGTGGATTTTTTTCCTGATATTTAGAGTTGTTATTGATGGTTTTCTGGTAGTGAAGTGACAGAATCAGATTTGCTCTTTGGAAAGAATACTCTGGTCCCAAGGTAAAGACTGAATTTGGGGCTGGGGCCCAATTCTAGGTATTTCTGGAATCTGGGAGAGAATTTATGAGAATCTTGAGGTTGAGACCTAATGTGAATGAGGATAAATGGGCAGATTTGAGAGATAAAGAGGAGAAAGAGTCAATAAGTGTTATTTTCTGAGAGAGGTGAAGAGTCAAAGATGGTATTTATATTTCAAGTAGATAGAAATGCTATTCAGTGATTTGAGAACACAGAGGAAGAATAGTCTCTTTACAAACAAAGGAGATTTGAAGATTTCACTTTTGGTTATGTTAAGATTTTGGTGGCTGTCACACATCAGAGTGAATATCCTCTGGTTTGCTGTGTGAATCTGAAGTTTAATAGAGTTGTTAAGGGAAATGCAGAATTTTGGAGTTATAAACACATAAACAGCAATTGTAACATGGAAGTAGGTAATAATGCCAAGGAAGAAAATATAGAATAAAAAGAAAATAAAGACCAGAACAAAAAGCTGAGGCTTTCTAATAGTTAAAGAATGAGAAAGGAAGGTAAAGATTGAGATGGAGCATTTAGAGAAAGAACCAGTGTCATGGAAAGCCTTTAAGGATAATAGCATGTTGATCAGTGTCAAATGGTGCAAATTCATCAGATAAGAGATAGAACACCTCCTTTGGACTTTGCAACGAAAGTTTCTTTGATCTTGTTGATAGACATTTCAGTGAAGATGGATGCCAGTTTCTAAAGGGTTAAAGATTGAATGGGCAGTGAGGAAATGAAGAAAGCAAATGCAGACATCTCTTTAGACAAGATTGATTGCGAAGGAATGGAGATAGGGCGGCAATTGAAAGACACGATTTTGAGGGAAAGTAGAGGAGAGAGTGTGCTGGTCAGGCTGTAGGGATGATGGAGTCTGATGTAAAGAGAGGCTGCTGGTGATACCTGAAGACTAGAGAACCCATCTGACGGAGGACATGAATGGAATCTAGGACTCAGGTGGAGATTCTGCACCTTTTGTGATAGAGGGAAACACCAAAGGATGGGTGTGGATGGGTATGGTGGCAAGGAATTGAATGATTTGCTGTGTGATGGTTTCTATTTTGTCTGTGCAGTAGGAGGCAAGATTTTCTTCTGGGCATTAGAAGGGAGGTGGTTGGGTGGGAGGTTTGAATGGATTGGAGAAGGTTTTAATAGTTGCCATGGAGAGTAGAAAAGGGAACTGAACAGGGATGAAAAAGAAGATTCCCAGGCAGCACTGAGGGTCCTGTTGAGCTTGAATCTAACAAATTTTAAGTAACACCAAATCTGTTCATAGGTTTGTGACTTTTTTTTTCTCTAGCTGAGAAGGCAGACTCAAGGGCTGGGATTTTTTCTGTTGAGTGTGGCAGAAGATTGATGAGATGAACTATTTGAAGGCAGTGCAATAGCATGGCTGAAGGGATTAACCATGAGTTCAAGGTTGGGCAGGGAGGAGATGGTAGGAGGGGTGTTGAATCAAGAGAAGCGTCAGGGGACTGGAGGTGAGCATAATGTTAAAGAGCTGGTGTAGTGGAAATAAATTATTAGAGAACTGTGAGGTGAGAAAAAGGAGGTATAGTTATAGAAGGGGAGATTTTGAATTTCAGGTCTCAGAACTGTATCAGTTTCAGGAAAGGGTAATCAACGTATGTAACTGGCATGGCATGGACAGTGACCAATCAGAGTGAATAACCAGTACAGCCACACTGGTGTGTACCTCCTGTTTTTGGGGTGTGGATATGGGGTTCATTTTATTATTAGAGCTGAGGAAGGATTACAAGTTTGATCCTGGATGAATTATTCTTAAGAATATTGAATTTTCCCAGACTTATGATGTGACTTGAGAACAAAAAGACAAATCAAGAGTCTGATATCAACATCATTGATAAATGAGAGGCAATCCCTGTCGGTATCATTCCCAAGTATTTTTTGGCTGGATAACAGTGATCAATAGAAGAGCAAGGGGTATACGCAAGATGTCCTAAGCCTCAGTAGGTAGAAGGCAGTGGCAGAACCACAGTCTGAAGCAGCACTGGGAAAGTCCACAAACCCCACTTGCCAACACTGAGCTTTGGAATAATCAGAGTCCATTTGGGAGGATTGCATAAGACAGTGTCCTTTGAGGAACCAGGTTTCAGTGAAGACAAGAAACTGGAGGGGATATTTTTTAAAAAGATTGAAGATAGAGTAGAATTTGTTTATCTTGGAATGGGAAGACTATGGAATGAGGAGAGTAGTGTGACATTAACTCAGGAACACAAGGGTATAAGGGAATGACCGAAGGGAGCTAGATGATTGGCGAGGCTTACATTTTGAGCAGTGACTTTGGATGACCAGGATATAAGACATGAAAAGATTAGTAGACCACAAGATTTTCAAATAATTAGTCCTAGCAGCTCCCCAATGAATAGAGTGGAGCTCAGACCAGTGTGGAGGGAGTGAGCTCTGGGCAGGAGTGATTATGCTTCCAAGAAATCCCAGGACAAGTGAACAGGCAGTCATTGGAGTTGGTTCCAGGACTTTGACCACATGTTGGAAACAACTAGTCTCCTGTGGGACATATACTGTATCTGGTTTTCCTCTAGTACAGAGCACCTGCAGCGTGACTTAATTGTGCTAGAGTTAAGAATAGCACTCAATCCTCAAGTGGAAGCCACAAATCCCTTAGTACTGAGGGGAGCAGAGATGCATTTAATTGGCAGGAAAGGATATGATTTAATGAGTTCTCAGTTTAACATGTTGCATGTTGGCCACCAGGTATAGCGTTTAGTAGCACATTTCTGCTCAGTTGACACATGTTCAATAATTATGCTTTGATTAGTTATTTGCAAAATTGAGTGATGTGCATTGCTCTTCAGATTTTGCAGCAGCATGGCAGGGCAGGCTTAGGCAATATCTCACCTCGGCTGTCAAGTTCTTCTTTGGGGTAAACAAAAAGAATCAAAGGGCCATGGGAGTTGCAATTCATGGCAGAAGTTGAGCATAGGGAAGAATAATTAGAGAACTGAAGGGTATTAAGAGAATGACTACATGACAAGATGACTAAGGATACAAGAAAACATGGCGGAGCTTGTCTTAAGGATGGTCATGTTCTGTGCTTTAGCTCTCTAGTATGATGATTTGCATAGACTTAGAAAATATCTACACACATTTGTTGATGCATCTTTTGTTGCTCAGATTAGCAGGAGAAAGTGCCAGCAACTCTCTATTTTATCAGGGCTATTACAGGAATGAAAGGTGGTTATGTAGTGAAGTTACAAGCTGGCAGACTTAAGGATACCCAAAATGGCACCTGGAATAAGTCTCTCTCCCCACTGAAGCAACGTGTTCTCCACTCCCCTTTGTACCATACTATTGCTGTTAGAACCTCAGCACTCTACGGGGAAATAGTCATGGTGGTGGAAAGAATTCCTTTCTTTTTTCCTTCCTTCCTCTACTCACAAATGCTTAGTGCATGCAAGCTTTGTGTTAAACACTGGTAATGCAAGTATGACCAAGCCCTTCTCTTCTTGCATGCAGTCTGCTAGGCAACCTGCTACCTGTTTGGCTGTGCTGGGAAGACTTCCAGGAGGTGACATGTGCTTTGGTGAACGAAGAGGAGTTTGAATAGAGGAGTATTCACTAGAAGAAATTCATTAGAAATACTCATGAAGAAGGAATTAACTATGTGAGAAGGTAATTGGTGAAAGTAATGGGGCAGAAAAGGTCACAGTGTCTTAGGGGGAATAACAAGAAGTTAGCATCAACGAATCTAGGGTTCATGGTAGAATGAAGGATCTGTATTTTGAGGGCCTTAAACTTGAAGTCAGGATGCTTGATTTTTGTCTTCTAAGCAGCGAGGAGCTACTAAAGCAAGGAAGTGACATGATCATACTTGCTCTCTGCACTTTAGAGACATCCCTAGAGTGGCAAGCATGAAGGGCTCTAGGATTGAGAGACTGATTGGAGAACGTTGAAATCATTGGGATCTTGCTACTCAAAGCATCCTTCATGGAGCAACAATATCAGCATCACCTGGGAGCATGTAAGAAATGCAGATGCAGAACCTTGAACCTCACCTGTCATACTCAATCATTTTAGCAAGACCCCCAGGTGACCTGTATGCACAGTAAATCTGAGAAGCGCTGATTTAGGAGCTATGCTGATGACTCCCATGACATTCCCATAGGTCCCATAGGATAGGATGCGCCATCTTTTTCTCTTATGCCACAGCCTCACAGTTCATTCCGTGATCATTGTCACCTGTTTTGGAGGGGCTAATAGAAATTTTTTAAAAAATCAAACATATTCCAATAATTTGAGAAATGCTGTTTATTTGAGCCATGGAATTTTGAAATGTTTTAAGTCATGGTTGTTAATGGGTTCATAGAGGCATGCGAAGGATACTATTATGGCTATGCTATTTTGTTTCTTAAACTTGGTAATAGGATGCAGGTGTTCTTCATAGTATAATCTGCCATTTTTTGTATGTTGTAATGCTTCGTAATTCAAATTCATAATGTTCTGATTAAACAGCAATGTTTAGTAATCTGCAAAAGGAAAAAGGGCAGGGAAAACATCCTTTGTCCAAAATGGTACCCCAAGACTCACATTGAAGGTGGAAGTGGAATCTAAATAGTGGTGACAGCACAAATGTAACAGTTACATTTGTTGAGTGTTCAATACATGCTATTCTAAGGATATTTGCTATATGGTAGACAATATTTTAAGTGCTTTATATGTAACATTAAATTTTTAGTTACTTGTAGAGATGACCTATTATTAGTGTCTCCTTCATAGGGGTGTTTTCATAAATGAAAAATTAAAGAGAGAAGCTATCAGACATGTGACCTAAGGCCAAAGAGATAGTTGATAAACTAGAATTTGAACTTAGTTCACAGAATCCCAGGTCTAAGGTTTTTAACACTATGCTACAGTATAGTGGATAGCCTCTCTGTATAAATAAACATCGATAGAAGAAAATTCAGGATAATAAAAAAAAATGGACTTTTTTTCCTTGGCCAGGTCAAAGCAAAGCAAATGCAATACATTTTGGCCTTTAAGTGGCAATTCTTGTACTATTTGTTAACTGCTCTGCACATATCTGAATTTGGAAATATACAATCTGGAGCTAGAAGGGAATGATATTGAGAAAAATGCCCCCATTTGAATTTAAGCTTGGGAGGAAAAATCCACTAATTGAAAAGTTGTATAAGGTTGTTCTTGAAAAAGTTACATCACAGGAGTTCCCCTTTTTCTGGGACTGGACTCAAAATCATTCTTCAAGACCCAGCTCGCTGCCATTCTGTTGTGGATCCTTTGACTGTTTTATAAGATGGGGAGTTTTGCTCTGATCCCCCCTGCTTGCGATGGTAGCAGCTCACCCTTACTGAACATAACTGTGTATTGGGAATGTTGTAAGCATTTGCTGAAGGCTCAAAATTTTATCTCCTTATCACAGTTCGATGTGATCACTATCACAATCTCCATTTACATGGGAAGAAAGTGATGCGTTTTGAGATAAGTAACTTCTTGGACATCGTGTTCTTGAAAAGTGACCAAGCCAGAATTCAAACCCCTTGCCATAACTGCAGAGCTACCCTCAGTTGTCAGACTGATTCAATCATCTTGTTTCCTGTTTCCAACTCTTTCTAAATCACTCAAAGTATTGAGGGTGACATTCTTGTGCTGGGGACACACCAGTGAACATGCATACTCCTACCCCCCTATCTCTTGGGATTACAGTCTAGGCAAAGGGTGGAGGAAAAGATCTTCCAAAAAGTGCAAACAGCATAAAGAAAGATCTGGAAGGGAGAGAGCACAATCCCTCTTAGAACTACCTGTGTTGCTGGTGCATTGAGGCCACTGAACAGAGGAGGCTGAGTAGCCTTCAGACCTTAATGCTTGTATCAGAATTTGGGTTTTCATGCTACAGTGAGGATAATGGGAACCACTGAATGACCTGAAAGAAATCTGAAAAATGTTGATTCAAACTAGATTCATTTACATATTGACACATAATTAATGACTTCAAGGAAGCTAATCAGCCAGTGACTTCACGTTCAGAAATGCTCATTCAAGAAGCTTTTAAAGAATAACAATAAAAGACATAGGGGGGAAAACCGATAAAATGTTAACACTTTATTATTATTTTTATCTTAGAAGGAATTCACCAAAGGCTTCATATTATGCTATGGCATCTTTAATTATAAAAATAAGCAAATAAAATAACTTGCATCTGTCATTACCATGATATGTTTCATAACCTTTATATGCACATGGAGCTTAAAAATGTAATTTAACAATAAATAATGACATATACCAGATATGCTCACTGTTTATTCCAGTACTCAGCCAAAAACGTAAATATCATTTAAATTATAAATACATAATGCAAATATAATGGCACAAAAATGTCTAAAGTGCAACCAAATCACAAGAGAAGAATCATGCACACTGGTCTAGGTCAGCCCCCGAATTACTCTGTGCAGCAAACACAAGACGAAGCTTTGGAAGTTTAACGGGAAGTCAGAGGGAGTGGAGGTGGGGAAAAGAGAAGCAAAAAACTAGCAACATTGTGAGAACTGCTTCTTTCCATACGTGTAGATATATGTATTGTAGATACATATATAAATATCATTGTGGGGAGAAAATGGGGGTACCACAATTTGAAGAGGTCACGGCAAAAAAATAAAGAAAAGAAAAGAAACCCCAAAAAACCCAAACCAAAAACCAAACCAAAACAAGAGAATCTACTAGACTGAAAGAAGAGAGAATTTTGCTAGGAATACTCATGAACTACTTGTTGCTTTGGGGTCCTGGCTTAGTGGGTTTGCAAAATGGACACAACACACAAACTTTAATAGCTTTTCTGGTTCAGAGAAGTCAGCCTTGCCTGGGGGTGGGAGGCGTGGGAGGGAGGGGGAGAGTCTAACTTAGAATATGGTCTACCTGATTTCCAAGAGGCTAAGGCAGTGTCCATATGTTTGGGGACCTGGGGATGGGACAGTTCTGAGTATAAAAACGCCCTTAACAATCGGATGTCAGCACGCTTAGAGGCTGGGTGGGGGCAAAGGCAGCAACGTTTGCGTTGCTGCTACTGCTGCTGCTGGGTCTGCTGCAATTGCTCTTGGTCCTTGAGCAGCACGGTACTGGCTTTAAAGGCTTTATGGTAAAGTTGTATTGCTTTTCGTTTTTCTGGAGATGTGCCCTCTCTCCTCCCACCAGGATCCCTATCACTCGATTTGGTCAAATCTTGAGTTTAGCCTAGTGAGAGTCAAGCACCAATAGTTTCTACCTAAGCGAGTTTGGAGTAGCCCCTACAGTCCTACCCCTCCTCCCTCTTCCTCTCTCAACATTGACCTTTGGTGGGCAGTGACGCTCATAAGGGACTGTTGGGTTCAAGGACAGTGACCCTGAGAAACTACTGTTGTTCATAGATAGGTTAATCATTTGGCTTTGGTGGTCGCCATCTTGTAAACATCACGGCAGAAATGATCAAACCACCAGCTCTTTTTTCCCTCTTTCTTTCTTTTTTTTTTTTCTTTTTTCTTTTTTTTTTTTAATGATCCTACAGAGATGGTCCAGCTGCCAGGACTACTTGGGCAGGCAGCGTGCTACAGGACAAAAATGTAAGAGGAGTCTATTAAGGCTGGACAACCCAGGGTTATTTATACTCTCTCAGCTCTAAGTCCCCTGGACTAAAGACCCAAAGGCTGATTGACTCATTCCTATTAGATTTGATGGAAAGTCTCCCACCCCATCATCATTTGCCAGAGTCTCAGGCACTGATGAAAGGTAGTGAGTCAAGAACTGCCACTTCCCAAGGTACACTATAGGCCTTATCCACGTAAGTGGTCCAAGCCCGAAGGGATGCTCTTTTTGGTCCCTGGAATTCCCAGTTGGATGTGACAGAGCTCTTTCAGGATAGGTCTAAGTCAAGAGTAGCCTCTGGGCTGAGGTGGGCTGGGAGATGAACATCTTACCTGGGGTCCTTCAGATAAACCTGTTGGTTTTTCCTGTCTCATACAGGCCCATCTTAAGTTTTGATGTTGAGTTAAAACTACTTCTACCCCCTTAGTTATAAAAAAGGCCACAAGGAGCATTTATGTGGATATCTGGAAGTGAGATAGTTATTCCATTCCCAGGAAAAGAAAAATAAAGCTAAGTTACAAAACTAAATCTATATGCAATAAAGTTATTATATACTGCTTTGTTTAAGCAGAGTGCTCTGGAATTTATGTACAGTACATTAGTTTTCAGCTATTTATATTCCACAGTTAGACCTTAAGATTCTCTGGTTTTAAGACAATTGTTAAAGATACTTTTAAAGCTCTGAGCAGTTACAGTACATAAAGATGTTAGCTTTTTGTTTTTCATTAGATGCAAGAAGATGCAGGCTCAAGGGCTGGCTGGAGGGCCAGGCTTGAGCAATTTGGTAAATGTGTCGGAAAGGAAATTAGACATGAGAGGATCGAGACCATAAGACACTAGCTCATTAGAGATCAAGAATTCAAACGTGACATTCATATTCGTCCATGGCCAGCACAGATTCATAACACGAATTCCATTCAACATCTTTATGAGCACTTAAGACATGCATTTAAATAAAGTTTCTTATCAGCTGACTCTACTGGGGCAACCATTCTAAAAGGGCTCCACATCTTCAAATTACAATGACCGGGGAGTCACATGACTGTTTTGTGTTTGAGGGTAGTTTGAGGGGAGCTGGGAAAAGACATGGCAGAGGAAGGTGATAAAAGAGGGTACTTTCTCCTGAGGAGAGGCAGAATGATCACATAGATTCTGTTGATGGGAATGCTGCCATTGCAGAATGTTGGGAAATTGATTACAGAAGCCTAGTTTCATGCAATTTTCTTTATGGGGATAGAAAATAGGAACTACTTAAAAACAAAATCAAACCAGGCACAGTACACTCAAAGTCGGTGTGTCAACACCCCTAAAATGATCCTAGTTTGGTGAGGCTGTGAATACCTCTCCCTGGTTATGCACTCTCGTGGGATGTGCGTTTGATGTGGGAGGGAGTGTCCCCCTCACCTCGAAGGTTCCTGAGGAGGACTTTCAGCTTCTGCGGCTCATTGGTGCGTCTCCTGTTGAAGTCAGCTCGAGGGTGTGTTTGGGCACAGTGGTCTGTCTGCAGGATATGGAAGAGGCTGGCCATGTTGGGCCCAATTTTCTCCATCAGGCTGTCTCTGATTGTGCGGACTGTGTCTTCATCACACTCCAGCAGGCTTCGGACAAGTCTGTTATAATATCTGAATTGGGAAAGAGTGCACATGTGATGGTCATTCAGTGAGAGCCAGACAAGACCCAGGCTTTCACCTGGGCTCCAGCCAACACCAGTCCCAGATGGCCTGACCATGCAAACATAAATAGGTCAGTGGCCGAAGGTGGTGCTTGCTTCCTAACCTTGGGGCAGTGTCTCAGTTTGAGTGCGTCTGCTCCCTGGGTTTACCGCATAATGGGAGACAGAGTTCACGTTCAGAGTTTGGGAGCTTTCGATCGCACTTTGAAGAGTAGGCTGACTGTGGTGACTAAGCTTTTTAGAAACACAAAATCACAGCGCTAGCTGGGACCACAGAAACTACTTTAATGACTAGTTCAGCTCTCACTTGGTAGAAGAGGAACTGAGGTGGATGAGCTGAAGTGACTTAACAATGAGGCGAGCCCCGCATGCAACACTGATATTAATATTCTTTGCACATGCACTTGGTAGTTATTTTGATGCCTTTTTGCAGTTTTCCTTTCTCTTTGTGGTGCCTGTGCACAGGAATGAGTACAGATATGTGCAACTTCTGTCTAAGGCCCTCTTCTTCTATGTGTCACGCATTTTCCTAAAAAGTCTAATTTCCTCATCATACACTTGACCAGCCTTGATATAGGGCATCGACTGGCTCCATTTTCAGTCCTCCTGTGAAGATGCATTGCAGTCAGAAGGCCGAACACCAGGCAAAGAGCATATTTAAATGGAAATCTTGGTGGTTTTTAAGAATTCATGCTTCTATAATTCAGGAAGTGTTCCCCTACTGTCCTAGCTTTTGCCAGCCTCTTCCCTTTTGGGACATCTTATAGATATTTGGCTACCATCACACAGGACAGCATTTGATGATTTTGTGATGGTTTTGTTTCCCTGACTAGACTGTCAACTTATTGAGGGCAGCATTTGTCCTTATTTTTTGTATCCCTCATGGCTCAGTGTCATCGTGCCACATTGCCTACTCACTGTGCATTTGCTGATTTATTTTGTGACCATGAAGGACATGGAGTTTTAAAAATATAATTGTCTCCACTAAGTCATGATTCCCAGAAGAAAAATTAACTGTAGGGCTGGTACATTTTACAAACAAAACAAAGAAGTCTTGGGTTTGGTATAAATTACCTTCATCTTTGGAGCAAATTTTTTAAACACCCCAAGCAACGTAGCTAAAAGCTTTATGGTTCAGGAAGGATTAAACTGTCTAATATGTAGAGCGTATAAATTACTCGTCCTGTTCTTTGGGAAAACTGTTCAGGTCTTTTCCAGTTTGGGCTAGGATAATGTTTGCTGCATTTTGAGGCGGCAGTTGAGTTGTCAAAACCCATTAGCTCTGTGTTCACTAATAGGAAACTCTCTGGATGACAGTGACCTGCAGTATTTATGTGGACAGACCCTGTCCCCGAGGATCTCTGGGGCCACAGGATCTTCTGTGAAAAGAAATGTGTTTATTTTTAACTCACTGCCCAGAGCACAGGATCAAACATCTTTCCAGAATAACTTAACCCCTCAGAGAGGCCCTTTCAAGGATGTACAATAAGTAGAGTGGAACTCAGGTAATGAGGCAAAGCGGTCACCTTTCTGTGGGCCAGCAGGATGAAGCTGGGGACTGGAAGACAAGTGCAGTGTCTGGGTCACTGACACAGGCCTGGCGATACCCTCCCTCCAGGGAGAATTATATCCAGCTGTGATTAAAATTGGGACTCTGGCACAGAGGAACATTTTCCAGCACTTTGGCATTTACTCATGTAAAGCTCATGAGTCAAAGAGGATCTTCCTTGGATGGGGAGATGGGGCCTGTTTTTAAAAAGTAGGGAATAAAGAACTTTGTACCAACAGTTTTAGACGTCTACATGCCCGCATAGATGTCCGGGCATCTCCTAACTCTTCGACTCTGCTAGGACCTGGGCCCCAGGATGGCTTTGTCTATTTCAGAGGATGCACAGATCCTGGAGGACAAGGATTCTGACCGCTCACCCCTCCAATAAGGAATTTATAGAGTAGAAGTTAACTCTTCCATTTCTAGAAAGAGTTATTCATTCCCAGTGAGCCCCCAGATGGGCTGGAAAATATGATCTTTCTTTAGAAAGATACAGAAAAGACTGCAAGTTCTTTCTTAGAAGGAGCTGAAAGTTCTTGTCTGGATGAAGAAACCTAGCACCTTTAAGGAAATGAAGCTTCTGTAGCCAACCTTGTAGTTTTAGGGCTAGACATTTCCTTCAGACCCCACTAAGTCACTGCTGTATTTTTCTGAGGGTTCCTGCCTTTACTGTTGCTTTCTCTGCTGGCCCACCTACGACACCTGTTTCTTGATGATGACCCTTGCCAACCTTGACTGCTCTTAGCGACAACTCCCCTCCCGCACAATCTACCTTCACTGCTTCCCTCAAGGTGCTTTGTTAACTCAACATGGGCAGGCTAAGAGTTCCTTAGAATGTTAAAAAAAAAAAAAAGTCCATGACTCCTTTAGAAGTTCTTCAAAGGCTGGAAAACTTGTCAGGCTTGATGTCAACATAATTTGTCAGTACCAGCAATAGGTTAACCTGTGCTTCTCCATCAAGGGCTGGGCATTTACCTCTGGGACTGTGGTGGCCAATTAGACAGATCTTTTGTATAAGTCATGAAGTGAGATAGATTACTTAAGTGGTTGTGTCTCCGCAAAAGTTGGCTTAGCAATTGTTACCTGCTCATCTTATCAAGCACCTTCTTATACCACATCTTACTGTTACTATTGCTGTTAGTAAGATGTGTCCTTTCTTTTAGGAAAGGATGGACACAAATCTGGTTGCAGACTACCATGGTATACATATATTTAATTATGCTTGGTATTCTATTTTTGGATGGTGGATATTTCCTGCAGGTTTTGCTGGCTGCCATTTTTGAAGTAGAGATCAAATAGCTTGGCTCAAGGTCACGTTGAGTTCTAGGCCCAACTTAGTTATTCACAAGCTGTGTGACCTTCAGCAGGTCACTCCCCTCTCTGAACCTCTCTGTTCTTTAATCAGTAAAATGAGGCAATTAGTCTAGATTATCTCTGCAGTTATTTCCCATTATGACTATCTGTGTTTCTTGGGACTCGATATCTATTTTCCCTCTGAATTTTACAACAAATAATGTCGGTCTGCTTACGGCCCCTCCTTTGCAGAAGGAGTTAGTAGTACTTGAGAAGATTTCTTTCTTAATCTTGATGGCTGATGGAGGGGCTGCACATACTCTGTGGGCTAATTATACTGATCACTCAGCCCTGGAAGGACCTTTTTAAGCATGTTTCTTTTTCCCCACTTTGAAAATTCCAACCCTGGCTTTTTTTTTTCTTGGTAAAGAATAAGATCAGATATTCTCCATAGCTACTGTTTCAGCCATGCTTACCCAAATACACACATACTGCCTAGGAACGTTCTGTGTGAGGGTTTATAAATAGTCCTTTGTTTCCCTTGATCAATATTATTCTTCTGTTTCCTGTTCCCTATCCATGCCCTAGAGAGTTGGACGCTTTGTCAGTTTTCCCACTTTGGATCTGGATTGGTCTAAGTGGTTCCCAAGTCTCACACTGCCCAGCCTGCCTGATCAATGTCACTGCTTCCTTCATGGTTAAAAGCGTAGTTTGCAGATTCAGGTGGGGGGGACACTCTGGCTACCTCTTTACTTCTAGGTATATTTCTGTCATATAAAACCCTCTGGTTCTGCCTCCTGGTCCAGTCACAGGCTTTTGGATTCTCCCAGCCCCAAATCTCATGCTAGATAAGTCACAGGAAGGTGGAATGAACCTGTAACTACTTCCTTTTGAAATTCGGTGCCAACTGGCACAGACTTAAGCGTGTGTCTATGGTGGGACAGAGGCTGGGAAAGCAGGATGTTTCAGGAGGGTGAGCAGCTTAAATAGAGCAAATCAAGCCTAGCGTGGAACCGGAAATCTCTACAGTCCTGAACAGGAATACTATTAGCCAGTTGAAAATGAAATTCTTGAAGAAAAGTTGTGTGGATGATTCTGGTCTTCAAGGGCTGGCTATTTCCCTCACTGACTTTTTCTAATGAATACCCTAAGATAAAAGAGGGAGATAAGAGGACTTTCTTTGTGACCATTTTCTATAGGTGTTGACAATAAGGCACCTATTAAAAGGAATGAGGGCCTAGTTAAAAATTGACTAGTCTCTTCTTAGATAAGTTGGGCTCTCCAGTTTAGTATCTGTAGCATTCTTCCTAGGAGAGCTCTCCCTTCCTAATGGAAGATGCTACTTCAGTTGAAATAAGATGAGTATTGCCTCAAAATTAGTTACATGCATATTAGAGATCACAATTTGTCACAGGATCCTTAAGGGTCTAAATTGTACCAGTGGCTTGGCTAACACATCCCTTCCCTTACCTCCACCTACCACACAAATATACACTTTGTCCTCAGCCCCTCTTTGGCTAAGAATTATTCATTTCTCTTCCTTATTGTGAAGGGAGACTCCAACAATTAGTCAGGTCTGCCTTTCCTACCCCTCGTCCCTCTTCCTCCATGTAACAAGAATCTTCCTAGGATAAATTTAAAGCCAAGGTTGATATAAACAGACAAGACACTTGATAAAAACAGTGGATCTGATTTTCCTGCTCTGGGAAAAACCAGTTAGAACTCCATGACAGAACCACTTCCAAGGACCAGAGAAATTTTTATAAATTGACTTGAGGTTCTGAAGTGCACTCACCTGCAGTTAAGAGTGAATCAGAAACTTTACAAAGTTTTTACATTAGGGGATCTTAACCTTTCCCTAAGGAAAGGTTTTCTGTTGCATATATGTACATGGCTAAATCACTCCTAAGCTCTAGAAGGACTTGGTCGTTGCCACTCTCTGAAGAAGGGTGGTGGTGCTGGCTTGGAAATTAATCTGATAAGTCTGTGATGACTCTCAGGTGGTCAGAGTAACCCGCATTAGACTGATCATTGTGAATGTTTGCAGATTTGGGTGGAGAGTCAAAGAAACATACAGTCAGGACTGGGCATCAAGTTTTAGGCTAAGGGTATCACAGTAGGCTGAACTTGACCAGCCTGCACTGCCCCTGCCATACTTCCATGCCAACCCCATCAGCATCTCCCATCAACATCTTTCTGGGAGCCTTTCCAGGCCATGCACATGGAAGAAGGATGCCAGCCTGTCATGCATTAGGACTTTACTTCTGGCTGGTAAAGCCAGTGAGCTAGGGGGAGCAGAATGGTATGATGCCCAGGTATCACTGTAATAGCTCAGTGGCTTTGGGTCATGTTAGAATGCTAAATTGAGGATGTGATCTGGGCAGCCAGAAAACATCATTCCAGGAAATCCTGGACTAGAGAAATTGGGATAACAGAAGGCCTGGAAGGGAACATGAGAATGGTACAATCCAGTCATTTCACTTTTCACAAAGATAATTGGGGTCCCAGGGAAATGAGATGCTTGTTCTGGGCTATCCACTGAAATCTCTGACTGGGCTTGGGTCTGATTTGAAATACATGCAGACTTCAAAGTCTGCATTATGACATTTTACCATTTTGGGGGGTATGTGTGTGTTATGGCCAATTTTATTGCTGCATAGTCATGGTTTCAGCCAGATCTGATGTCTCAAAAGCTTGTTTCCAGAAACTTCACCATTCCACTCAGGCTTATGGTAAGAAAAAGACAATAAAAATGCACCCAGGGATGTTGCAAATGATGCTTTCTATGAGTTGCATGAAAAGACTTTTCCTATAACAGTAGGGAAAGAAAAATCCAAGCTGCTTAAACTGTCACAACCCATCACAAACATATTTTTTCCTGCAAAAGCTGGGAAGACTGCAAGCTAAAATAAGAGCGTGACTGTGGCAGTTTAACCCTCGCTCCCAGTCTGGCTCTGCCGGCCAACCACTCCCTCCCTGTCCCCCGACTGCAAAAGAGTGGACTTCATACCTGTTGGAGAAGTGATTGGGCAGCTGGACAACCTCGGTGATGGCTTCGGGGTTCCGCTTGGCAATGCTGCACACGTTTAGCTTGCTGTAGCACTCTTCTTGCACCTCGGCAATCATCCTCTGGAAAGTGGAGCACCTCCGAATGGCAAGGAAGACCTTGGAGGTAACCCCATTGGCGATGCACTTTAAGCTCTCTTTGACAAATGCTTTTCCCTGCCAAGGAGGGAGGATAGGAGAGTAGACTTTAGCTTGACCTGACAAAAGAGGAGGGGGCAGATAGCGTGGAGAACTTAAGGAGGCTCGCCTTGGCACCGCATCGTGGCCATCTGCATATCCTTGCAATGAGAAGATTGTACACCGTGGCTGGGGATTAAAAAAAAGATGCCCCTCCTCCCTCAGACTCCCTTGAGAATTGAGCTCCACAGAAATGAAATGAGATTAGGAAAAAAAAAAAGAGAGAGAGAGAGAGAGAGAGATGAACCATAACCAACCACCCTGCAGTTTGCAAATAGTCATAATCTGGCTTTATATTGAGACTTTGAGAATTCAAATCACAAGTTAGTACGCTAGGTCAGTCAGAGAGAAGAACTTCTTTGTTAGGAGCACATTTTTAATTTCCTCTCAAAGCGGAAAATTCTTTGGGCTTATCACCCCTCCCCTCATGAGGCAGCCTCTGTCAGCTCCTTACGGCCATGCATTAGGGTGGGTGGAGAGAATCTTACACAGAACCTTTTTCCTGACCAAACGTGTGTGCGTGTGCGTGTGCGTGTGTGTGTGTGTGTGTGTGTGTGTGTGTGGAACATATTGAAATGGCAATTTGGAGTGAGGGATCTGAGAAGCAGGACAGGTTCCCTACAAGACAGGTTCCCAAGCACAACAGTTTAACACACGGTTAAAGACAAACAGCACGTGGCAGCAGGGGTCAAGGACTTATTACCTGAGTGTCAAATTTAGCAGCGCTGTACAAGAAGGATTTACAGATGTCGTACATCCCATCTGTGTCACAGGTGGAGTTTTCCAGGCATGCAAAAGCCCCGCAGCCGACCTGCAGAGCACTGTTGAGGCAGCGGACCACTTCAGCTGGAAGAAACAGAACCATCCAATTTGGGTCAAACTGTGAGGGCGGCTGGGTAGGATTAAGTGGGTGCAGAGGCGAACTTCAAGGGCGAGGTGGCAACTTATCCCAGGAGTCTGTCATGAGGGACAACAGATAGACCCACTGGAATGAGAAAGAGGGGAGTGTCGGGCCCTTTTGATTCTGTCAGAGCACACGATGGAAAGGGTCGGAGTTCTCCCTCTGACATACATTCTCTCAGTCTCACCATTACCTACAATTTCGGACTGTAGAAGTGAGATTGAAGTCAGTGATATGCACAGTGCCTTTAAGCAACTCTATAGAATCAAAGGTCATTGGTTGGTCCTTGAAGGCATGGAAGGCAGGAGGTGGTGACTGGTGGTCAGGCCTGAGAGATGGAAGGTCCAGGGAATCCATCTAGCTTTGGAAGAATGCACTTGGGTAAAAAGCATGGGATTTAGTCTAGATGGCAGAGACTTGGAGACCCTTCTGATTTAGGGCTTTTAACTCACCATCATATTAGCAGAAAGAAACCTGATCTGTTCATGTTTCACCCCAACCTTCCACTATAGGACAGTGCTTAGAGGTATGTGTAATCCCTTTCACATTAAGAGCCTTTAAAAAAAAAAGAGAGAGAAACACAGGTGTGGAATAACAAGGCCAAGGCACCCCTTGGGTAAGACTGGAAGAAAACCACAAAGAACTTGCATGAGGCTTTCTACATTCTGGATAAGATCTCCCATAAAAGTAATTTCTCTCCTACAGAAGGGGGGTGTTCTGGCAGGCAGCTTGGCAAGAAATGATCTGCAGCCTTCATACCATAGGATTCTCCTCCGAGATCAAAAGCGTGGTTCAGTTAGGCTTCCCCACCCCCTCTCACCACCCGCAGCCTCTAGGATGTTACAAGTCATTTCCCTAATTATATATTTCCACGGGCTCAAATTATAACTTTGCTTTAAGCAGTTTTAATATGCATTAGGGCTGCTATTGTTTTAGCCAAGCTCGAATTGTGAATCACTGCATCTCTATAGCAACTAAGTACAAAAGGAAGTGAAGCAAAAGCCCTCCTCCCGGCAGGGACCTGTGCTCTTCCGAGGGGAGCATCGTCTGCAGCATTTTGACACCTGCGATCCCATCTTTGCTGACAGTTGGAGGAGACAGGGCAGTATTGGAAGGGGAGCAAACGGAGCAAGAAAAGTCAAGAGGCAGAGGTGTCAATGCGGGCTTCCTAATGACTCTTTCTTTCAGAGGCCAAGATAATGCACAATTAACTGCTCTGAGAGTCAGGACGAAAGTGAGACCTTCCCCTTGGAGAAACAGCTGCTACGTTTCACAATTTAAACAATTTTTTTTCCAAGGGGCTCTCCGGCTAAGGATGCAGGGATGACTGAATGGAGTCCGAGAGAGCCCGGAGGGAGAGAGGCAGCAGGGTTGGGGGCGGGATGTATAGGGTTTTCTCTGAATCCGCCCTGGATTTGTCAGACTGGAGGGCTTTGGTTCTGAAAACCAGTCTAAAGAGGGAGCTTTTCTGTGTGTTCTTTGAAAAGGTAAAGAAGTCAAGTTTACAGGGTCTTCAGAGGGAAGGCAGAGGAACAGCATCAGACAAGCCATGGCTCACCTTAGATCAGCTTCTGGAAAGTATAGAGAGCGCTCTGAAGCATGGCAACGTTGAAGCCTCTCCCCCAGCCCCTCCCCCCCAAGAGGGTACGTGCCAGATTTCAGGCAATCAGGCTAGGCTTATGCAATGAAATACCCTCGGCAGAGCGTCCAGCTTCTTCGTTAGTTGCATGCAATTTATTAAACAAAGGAGCTCCACTTCCTAAGGCTATTGGATTACCCTGGCAGTTTATTGCCGTCAGGCATGAAGCACATTTATTATCAAGATCAGCCGTCACAGACACAGTTGCAAAAGCGAGAGGCAAATGAGGACAGCTCTTTTGGGGGAGAAACCGGTCCTGGGTTTGCTCTTACCTGAGTTCTGAGCTGCCACCCGGGATTTCCTGGGGTTCACAGAGTCATTCTGCTCTGCCTCATGGGTTGCAGAAGCACTGATCACCAGCACCAGAAGCACTGCTGAGTTTTGGAGCATTCTCTGAGAAGTTTCCGCTAAGTTGTTGGGGTTTTTTTTTTTTTTTTTTCTTCCTCCCCCCCCTTTCCTCTTTCCCTCTCCCGGCTTGAGTGAAGATGTGGATCTGGATGCACTGAAAGCTTAGGTGAGGATTTGATGAGGAATTTTTTTTTGTTGTCGTTGCTGCCGCTGCCGCCGCTTCTGCTGATCTTGCTGCCGCCGCTGCTGCCTGCAGTCGCTGCCTCTTGGACCTCTGGCTTTTGCAAACTGGGGGCCCAAGAGCTGCACCCAGGGATTTTATAGCCGTTCTTATCGGTCCTCAGGATCAGGGCCCAATCAGGTCCCTCCACCGGTCTGGCTGGCCAATCGGAGGCCACGCAATTCAGCTGGAGCTTTTTGACTTCTTAGAAATATTTTCCAGCAAATTAAAAGTACCTGCTGCCAATGTTTTATGTGTGTGTGTGTGTGGGGGGGAGGGGCTGTGTGTGCAGAGATGTGTGAAAAAAGCTATTTTCATGGAAGTAAGGGATAACTTTATACGATTGAGCTGAAGAAAAATCTGATGGCAGTCTCCCCAAGGTGCTTTTTGAAACCTAGACATTTTTTTTTCTTCTTCTTCTTATGAGCCACTTGGGGGAATGGATGTCATGGGCAGGGTGGGGAGATGTGATCTCCTCTGGGTTGGATTTTAATCTGGTTACAGCAGTTTTACTCTAATTTTGACAGCACGTTCTCTGTTCTCTGCGTTGTAAGCTACAAATGCAATATCTCCATATCTTCTTTACATGAACACGTTCACATGTCTGCGCTGCATTTGTGCTGTATGTGGGCTTCCTGGGTTCTCACTCACATATATGAGCCCTTGGGGAGGAATTTATGTGAGTGAAAGAGCCTGGGTAAACTGAGATATGATAGCTCGGAGCTTGGTTCCGGTTCCCCAACTGGTTAGCTTATGACCCTGGCCAAGTCCTTTTATCTGGCTCTATCTCTATTTTCAGATCAAAGTTTCCACATCAAGGTTGGACTCTGGCACTCTTTATACCACCTCTAAAATAACGTGATGCTTCAGTCATGCAAATTAACCTCAACGTCATCTTCTCAGTCGTCAGCAGAGCTGCAAACTCCAGAAGTGTTAGTTACCATAGGTACACACGTGCACACCTACACACACCACGCTCAACAGGGAGACACCGTGAATGCCTGAAAATTAATAAATTGTGTATTCACGTACAGCAACTTTATAATCATGTTAAAACAATACGCTGGCCAAAGCAAGACTAAACCTGCTGGGTAAACCAGTTCATTTCTTGGGGAAGGGGGCATGAAGGAGGGACAGGAGTGGTCAGAAGGTGTAGGGGAAGACTGGGATGTGTAGGAGAGAAGATTGATAAACTCTAGAATTTATGGAGAAATTACAGATCATGTCTACTATAGAAGCTCATATTTTTGCACAACTGGGCTGTAGGCAACCCTGAGGCTTGTCTCTAACTTGTGAAGGATATTAATGAACCAGGAGAGGATTTCTCAGGGTAGGAAAGTGGTCATTAAAGGCCGGGGTGAGGTGAAGGGATTATACAATAAAACCTTTAAAATTTTGGGGGAAGTAAATGAGAGAGGGTCATTGATGACTCATACGGTCTTGTACAGGATGATCTTGCGAAAAAACAGAGCCAGTGGCTTCAGTTTGGATCCTAAAACCTTCAAACATAAGTTGAAGAAAGAGTGCCAACTCTATCAACCACAAAGCAAACCAAGAATCAGCTCTATTTGTGTGGGGACAGTGGTTTGCTGGGTGATGGTAGCCCATCCCTTAGGAAATGTGATTGTTTGGAAAATATGAGTGTTTGCCGGAAAATGGCATAGAGGGATAAAGAATAAAGGAAATATCTAAAAGGAAGGAAGGGGATTTCCATTAAATAATAAAAACATTTCAATTTATATTAATTGAGAGTATTGGTATTTCTTGAGAACCCTCTGGGCTGAGTGTTGGGGGTGAGTGGGGGAGGGTAAAAGAGAAGGGATAGAGGCAAAGGTGAATTATGATTCTTGTTCTGGAGGTACTTTCAGGTGATTTGGGAAGATACCCAACCTCAGTCATACTTTCTAAAGGCTCATGTTGTCTGGACCTTGCATGGTAAGATATGGCCACGGGTAGAACTGGCTGGAGATGTGGAGATGACTTCATGGAAGGATCGTCAAAGAAAGATCAATAGGAAAAGATATGAACAGCTGTTGTTGCTTTTTAAGAATTTAGCTAAAAGTTATGATATTTCATTAAAAAAAAAAAAGACAAAAAAACTCATGTGGAAAGCTCTGGGGTTGTTTGTATCGCTTTAGGCAGTAGTAGATGCCCAGCAACGTGATATAGTCACTCAGTGTTCTCTTTCAGAAAAAGAACAAGAGAACAGATGCATATTTTCCCCAAGAGTCTTGACTCCTGCTCCCCTCAGCATTCTCTACTTCCTCAGCCATTTTTCATTGTCAAAGGCAGTGCTGTTTGCTTCTCTTGCTGAACTTGCCCCAAGTTGGTCTACTGACCTGGTAGGGTGATGGTTTACCTCTGACCACGAACATTGTTTTTCCGACTCTCTGCTGCTCTCATTCAAACATGATGTCCTACAAGCTTCAAGACATGTTTGAGTTTTTTTTCTGTTGCTGATTTGTTGCTCTTCCTTATATCATTCCCTTACTATCATGCGCCTGGAGGTTCATGGCTAGGTGTGCCAAGTCTTTCACAATGGCGGGTAAACTGTCACTTGAAGAAATACAATAGCGGTCAGCCACAGCGGTTTGAATGCAACTAGTGTGCACATCAATACATTTGAGAACGTCAAGAGAGGAAGCTGAAGTCAACATGGAAATGCCCAATGTAAAGTTTCTTTCCACAATGTCCCAGTTTGAGGATCTCTGAGTGTTCTCCATCATCATGTGCTTGATACAGCATGATTAAAGACTCCTGGAACCTCTGGAGGTGACATCTGATTTCTTTGTAACTTCTCCTGGGGATCTGAGAGAATATGGAGGAGTTTGAATTTCAGAGTTCAGAGTCTGAATTTTATTTGTAAGTGATGGAGCCATTAGGGTTCTTGAGTAGGAATTGTTAAATGGTGTGTTGAAATGAGTGTCCCGGGGAGAGCTTTTCATCCTACTTATAATGGCTTGGAGGAAGAAAGGAACAGAAGCTATAAGACTAGCTAGCAACATCAGTTTGTGTTGATGAATTTCTGGGCCACAATGGTGACGGCAGGAAATGAAGAGAGATAAATGTAAGAGCTGTTTTCAATAAAATGGAGATGATCAGTTTAACCTAAGGACTGTCTTGGGAAAAACCTTTCTCCCAGTTCAATGGTAAGAGAAATAATAGGCATCAGGACTTTTCCCTCCCCATGTTTTGGTTAAGATTTTAGCTGACATGACGACCCAGTATCTCCGTTAGGCAGGCACTTTCTGGTGCTCTGTCAAGGAGTAGAATTACCTAACAAAGGGACTTGCCCATGCTTTAGGGGGGTGCCCTCAAGTGCAGTGGGTTGGGAGGGAAGAGTGTACACTTTGCCATTGACCCTGAGTGAGGAAAGTGCTAAGAAGAGGGTGGGAGAAGCTGCCCACATCTAAGGCTGGGTGACGATGCTCTGACTGTGCCCGTGCAAGGCTGGCATGAGTTCATTGAGAAGATTAAGCCAAAATCTCTGGGGCTTTGTTGGATTTGGCTAGCTTAAAGCTAAGTAATGAACGGCTCTTTGCCTTTTTGGTGAGAGAAGCCCAAGAACAGAGCATGTCTTCTTGGAAATATATATATATATATAAATGAATGCAAGATCCACCAAGCTTGTTCTGACATAGTGACCAAGTTTGAACCATTTTTCTTTGGAAATTTTGAGCTTATGCTTTTTCTGTTGGCCCATTGGACTGTTGAGTCACCCTCTTAACCTCAACAAAGAAGGAGGAGAAGGAAAAGAAAGAAGATGAGGGAAAAACTTTTCTTTTTCCATCCTTCTATAAAGATATCAGGTTTTCTGTGAGGGCAGTTCTAAATTCTTGAGTGAATCTGTGCCTTTTTATTTTATTTTAATTTTTATTTTTTTGAGTTGGAGTCTCACTGTCGCCCAGACTGGAGTGCAGTGGCCGCTCCCGCCACCGCAGCCTCGACCTGCTGGGCTCTGGCAATCCTTCCGCCTCAGCCTTCCGAGTAGCTGGAACTACAAGCATGCGCTACCATGCCTGGCTGATTTTTTGATTTATTGCAGAGATGCGGTCTCGCCTGCCCAGGCGGGTCTCGAACCCGCGGGCTCAGGCAATCCACTGACCTCAGCCTCCCAAAGGCGTGGGATGACGGGCTGAGCCACCGAGCCCAGCTGTGCCTTTTTCCATGTCTTCAAACGCTTTAAGATTAATTAAAGAAGAGAACACATATCAAGGGGACAAACTCTTCCCTTCCCACCCTGGCTGAGAGAGGGCTACTTTGTGGCTGGCACTAGGTCAGATATGGTGGGAAATGCAGAGAGATCGTTGACTTCTTCCTGTGCCTGGTGAATCCCCAAGCTGGCTCTTAAAGCGTGCATCCTGTGTTCGAGGAAGAATATCTGTTTTCTGGAAATATAATACAACAAGAGGGCTGGAATAGAGTTGACGGGTGTGGATTCAATCAACATTTACTGGGTGCCTGCCTGCTTTAGGAAGGCATTACTATAGAGGCTTCTTACCTGTGAGCTACCTGCTTTCTTCCCACCGTAGCAGCCCAAGATACAAGGAAAAGAATGGTTCACCTGTGGTCATAGAGTGGCTAGCAGGAGATCTCCTGGGATTTGCTTATTATAGAAACAGCTCTGGGTTCTTTAGTTGTGTGACCACCACAGTGGAAGAGTGTACTCGCTTAGAGCACTATTGCTCAGGGTGCCGGGGGTGGGTCACGAGAAGAAGAAATATACAGATGACCTGACATGTTTAAACCAGAACAGGCAAGTTGAAATTAGCCTCCACTTTTGCTCACATCTGCTTCTCATTCCTTCAGGTATAAGTTCCGATGTCACTTTATATCAGGGAGGACACATTCACGGTCCTAGGGCAGCCTGCGAATCTCCCGAGTTTCACACGAGGTTTCTGAAGCAAGGAGGAAGAGGATTTGTGTGTTGTCCAATCTGTCCTTTAAAATAGCTCGTGGGGAGCCCTAAGGTGACATGACTCTGTTGAGACGCATGAGGGCGCTCGAAGCAACCAACAATGAGTAGCTGTTGCCTTAAAAAAAAAAGTTGTGATTCCTGGCTATGTTTGATTAGCCATTGTTCATGCCATCAGGATGCTTCTCAGGGGGGAATAACGTATGTTTTTGGTCTAGGGCAGTCACCTGTGATTTAGCCTGTGAACCTGCAGACTAGTATGCACCTACATATTTAGAAGCTTTGCAATATGTGCTATTCTATGTACTATTCTATTAATGCCTGAGAAGGAAATAGGTTGCAGGCAAGTTACCTGTTCAGTCCCGGTCCCAAAGGGAGGATAATATTTGTACTCGATTTGTTCAGGGCAGCCGAGAGGATACGTCAGACAACACACTTGTAGTGCTTTGAGCTTCTTGGTTTAAAAAAAGGATTCTGTTTTAAGGTGATAGTGAGCATTCCTTCTCATTACTGAAGAAAAGTAAGCTTCTTTCATTCATTTTTCTACCCAGGATTATTCTTTTTTTTTCCGGTTGTCTCTAGACAGAGGTGAAGGCTGAATAATTTTTTCCACTTTATTTCTCTCAATTTATGTGCCTATCGCACTGTTGGAAGTCTTCCAGGGGAGTGTGGGAGTCAGACACAGGGACAAATCCGGGCACCTCTTGCTTGGTGGTCCCGCCCCAAACACTGTTATGAAGAAGGGGTTTGCATTCTGTTAGATGTAGGGAGTGGGTTTGATTGGTGGAAGGGTGGGACAGATGATCACACTGTGCATGGCTGAGATGGGCAACTTCCCTCTGGTGAGAGTGTCAGTGTTTACCACTTCCATCAAACAAACTACCCATCATTGTGTATGTATTCCTTAAGCTCTCTGTGCCAGGAATGGTATTAGCATTGTGAGAGGACAATTCTGTTGTAGGGCAAAACATGGGCTCATGAGCCTGAACCCAAGGCAGCACAGGCATGATGTTGAAACCATAAATTACAGAGAGAGGGACTGATCAATGATGCCAATGAGTTTGTGAAACAAAAAATCTAGAGTCCACTCCAACAACCCATGCTGAAGCATCCCTCTGACATATTTAGCCTAAAGTCAGTTTGTCATTTGCAAAACGCTAAGTATAAAGAAATACCTTTTCCCCATTCCTAAGTGCCAGACAAATCTATTATTACTAGTTTATTGGCTGGGAAAGGAAGGTGTGGGAAGGGAACAGCCTTTATACAAAGTTACCTGGCAAGTCAGCAGAAGGGCCAGACTAGGAGATTATAGATTTCTTTACTTGATGTTTGGAAATCACGCCAAGAATTTTTTTTATGGCAATTCAGATGCATTTTATAATCAAATAGCATTTAATATGCTTTAGGCAAAAGTGCAATTAAGATACATCAGTTCCTGGCTCCAAATGGGTACCATGGGAGTATCAATATATTCCCATTACTAGTTCAGAGTAATAAAGTGCAGAGTGCAGACTCAGAATTTACTCTGTCAGATTTTTATCATGGTAGCAAAAATGGTCATCCAGTACCATTTTGTCTGCTTTCATGGGACACAGTTCTTGTCAGCTGTTTGGGAAATGAACTCTCTCAGCCCCTTTAAAAATTAATTGTAAGGAAATTTAGTGGAATAAATGGAACTCCAAGTGCAAAGAAAACACACTCGCCTCCAGGCAAGCATTTTCTTGAACATGTCATTCTCTACTCCCTAGTGACACTCATAGGATGTGGGGCGGGGGGGGCAGGGAGAGAGAGAGAGAGAGCGCAAGCACATGCAAGCGTGAGAGCGAGAAAGTTGCAACTTAGGAGGAAGTGGTGAAATCCTTAAAGGCAAAAATGTCATCATGGGAGTCACTGCCACTAAAACAGTGAAATTAAGCTCAAAAAGTATGGAGCAGTGGAATATTATTCTTTTCATGCAGCAAATTTAAATTATATTTTCGTTGCTTCTTCTCACATTTGGGCTTAGAATAATTTTTTCATATATTTGAAGTTGATTGTCTTTGCTGATTCTCCTGTTAGATAACAAAGGAAGGGACGGTTCCTCTGTGGTGTGTGTGTGTGTGTGTGTGTGTGTGTGTGCGTGTGTGTGTGTGTGTATGTGTGTGTGTATCTGTGTGTGGCCTTACCCTTTTGTCACTTGGTGTTTTAATCACTCACAATAGACTTTGGAATAAGGGAAACAATGAGAAGTGAGTCACACTGTGAAAATCAAACATTACAAGTGAGAAACGTGTATTTCCTGACATGATATGTCACAGACCTTGAAAAATGGATTGATTTGAAAGAAGGGTAAGTGAATGGGGCTTTTTGGATCATAGCTCCTCATTTCTTTTTCACCTTAGAAGTAGAGAAATAGACTGACAGCTTAGACTTACTCCATGAATCCAGATGTCTTTCCAGACCATTCAGAAAGGTGCACAGTTGCAGAGTTGCTCTGGAGAGACCCATGTTGACCTCACTCGTGATTTCTTCGTCACCGCCCAGGCTGGAGCTGAGGGCATGAGGAATGACCTTATGGCCACACTGAGCAGGGCCCCGAGAATTCACAACTTTCTATAACCCTTGCTTGTCTCCTTTCCAACAAGTGAAATTTCTTTAGAAGACCTTCGGAAGCTGTGAGTTTTTCTTTTGGCCTCTCTCCAACCCCTCCTCCTCCTCACCCCTGAAAATGTTGCCTTTTGCCATCCAGACCTCCCTTCAGGAACAGTGAATGAGAAACCACTAGCTGTATAACAGGTGCCCTAAATGGCTTGTCACAGGGAGGGGTAGATTTACTGAGAAAGAGCTGAACTTTGCTACAGGATTCTGTGGCTAGTGCCAAAAAGGGCTTGCTTCGTGGTGAGGAATCCAAATCGTGCTGTCTGTGGGCCCTGAGGGCTGAGGAAGGTAAGGATGGAGAACCTCACACCCCACCCCACTATTAGGTGAAGTAACTGAATCAGCCAGGTGCTTGGTTCATAATTTTGGTTCCTTATTGGTTGGAACTTCTGCAGCTCCAGGGTGTGTGTGTGTGTGTGTGTGTGTGTGTGTGTGTGTGTGTGTGTGTGTATGTATGATGTGAACATATATAATATACACTGTTAAAATGTATGGTCCTTATCAAGATGGCCTTTCTAAGCTCGAGGTTCCCATTTTAATGGAACCCTTGAATCACAGCACAGCAAAGGTATTAAAATGCATTCATAGTCTATGGTAAGTGTATTTTTATGTAATTATATCCATGTTGCACAGCAGTTGAGTAGTTGGCATGATGTTACACTTTGTTTACTTAAATATCTATTCCAACTTTTTGCAGCTTCTCTCTCTTCCTTCCTTTTTTCTTCCTTCCTTCTTTCCTCCCTCCCTCCCTTCCTTCTTTTTTTCCCTTCTTCTTCTTTTTTTTTCAGTTGGGGGTCTCACCCTGTTGACCAGGTTGGAGTGCAGTGGCACAATCACCACTCACCACAGCCTCAAACTCCTCAGCTTAGGTGCTTAGGCAATTATTCCATCTCAGCCTCCTCAGGAGCTGGGACTACAGCTGGGATTACGGATGTGAGCCACCACACCCATTTTTCTTTTGGAATAAATTCTCTCCAGTCCTTATTCATCTTTAAGCCATTGAAAAGCTCACAGATACTGGGCACCATCTTGTAGTTCCTAGTGAATAACATGGCTCTGGGTTTCGAGTTCAAGAAGGAGTTATCACATGGAAACCAGAGGCCCGTTCATTTAAACCAACACTTCCCGGAGTGTGTTCCAATAGTCTTCTGAAATGCACCAAGATAAAGGGTTCCCATGTTTAAATACGTTTTGGCGTTGGAGGAGTACCAGGACATCAGCATGTGAAAGTCATCCAGAAATCCTACAAGAAAAAAAAAAATTAAATTATGAATCCAATCTTTTCCAAGTGCATTTAATTCATAAAGCTTTTTAAAATGAGTAACACTTATTAATGTCCCAAAGAACTAGTGTTCCTTGGAACTAATTTTAAGAAATGCTGATTAAGAGCCTATGAGTTCCCACTTAAGTCCTCTGGGTTTATCTTGGTTTTGCTCTGGACTCACTTTTATTTCTATAGCCTCAAGCATCCTTCTTTACGGCCTATACTCAGAATTAGATCTGAGAGATCAGACAAAAAAGAATATATACATGTTTCATTTATATAGAAGGACAGTGACTGGACAAGGAAGAAGGAATAGGATGAGAAGAGAGAGGAGGAGGTGATTATAAAGGTTATGTGACATGTTATGAAGAAAAAAATCCAACCATGTTCTTATATATACCACTATGATCAGTTCTCTATTACTATCAATAGTTTGGCTCAGTGAAAATTACAGGCAAATACTTAATAATAGTCATAAATACTCTAAGTGCTACAACTCAAAAATTTAAGGCAATAATCATACTAAACCTGGGTAGACAGTCACAGAAAGTTTCTAAGGCAGAAAGAGTTTAACATGAAACCTAAACTATAACCAAGATGTAGTTAGGCAAAAGTGGAGGGAGGGTGGTTTTGTTGTCTAACTCTAGAGATCTCCAGTTATGGTATATGTGGTCCATGAATCGAATACCCTCTCAGCCCTCAGAGTAAGGGTGTGTGAAATTAGGGTGGGGTGAAAGGACAGGTTTCTAGTGAGAACTCCAACAGCATGCATAATCATCCTGAGATATAGTATGGTGGGTCAACGGAACTGAAAGATGTGCTATATGGTGAAATTTAGAGAGAGGAGTCATAATAGATGAGATCAAAGAGGTTAAATGAGGCTAGATCAAGTATGATTTGTAGTCTCTGCTAAGGCGTTTGGGCTCTTTCCTAAAGGCAATGAGAGACTATTAAAGGATTTCAACCAGGCAAGTGCCATGATGAGATTTGCATTTAAACATATATAGTTCGTACTACAGTGTGAAGAATGGGTTAGTTGAGAACTAAGGTAGAGTAGGTAGACTAATAGAAGAGCCATAATGAATGGTATTTGGGCTAGAGTGATGGTGGCTTTGGAGAAAAAGGCATGACTTCAGGACATTTAGGAGATAATTTCAATAGGACTAGGTGATTGATGTTTGGGGTGGGAGAATGGTGAAAAGAAGGGGGATGTGGATTCAAAGATAATTTCTGTATTTCTGTCTTGAACTGGTTGGATGAAGGTGACATTTACTGAGATATGGAACACTAGTGGGAGGGAGTTTTTGTGTCAGTGTGAGAGAATGGCTTTAGTTTTGGACAAATTGAATTAAGATGTTAGGATGTCTAATGGAAGATTTTGAGTAGATGGTTGGATATGTGGATCTGGACCTCGGAAGGGGAAATCTAAGCTGGAGTTATAAATTTGGTGGTTGTCAGGGTTTAGAAACCATGAAACTGGTTGAGATTATTTAAAGGGAAGGTGTTGAGTTAGAATCAAAGGCCAAAAAAGAAAACATAACAAAACAAACAGGTCTGTGGAAATCACACACACATTAAATGGTTGGGAAGAAGTAGAGGAAAGTGAAATTACAAAGGAGAATTAAGAGGTATGTTCAGGGAGGTCAGTGAGTCCAATCATCAAAGGCAAGGGAAGAGAATGTTTTAGGAAGAAGGAAATAGCTAATAGTTAAATGCTGTTGAGAGAACAAGGCGTAAGGTAGGATATCTTTGGCTGGAAGTGACAGAGAAGCAGATTCAGACTTGCTTAAACAACCAGGGTATGTATTGACTCTTCTAACTGGAATTTTAGAAGTATGGAAGGCTTCAGGTTCACCTTATTCAAATGGTTCTGCCTCCATTACTTGGGACTCCCTTGGTGAGTACCCTCCTTTGGGTGTTGATTTTATTCTTAGATATTTCCCTCATGGAGACAAAATAGTTGTAGTTACTTTGACTTCACATCAGTACTCCCTGTGTCTAAAAAAGAGTTTCATGTTTTCTACTTGCTCACTCTTGAGAAGGAGAAAACGTACTTCACAAAAACCCCTGGTAAGAGAGCCCACAGAATGGGGAAAAATATTTGCCAACTGCATATCTGACAAAGACCTAACATCCAGAACCTATAAGGAACTTAAATGTGCTGAAAGGAAAAAAACAAACAGCCCCACTAAAAAGTGGGCAAAAGAAGACATACGAGCAGCTAACAGACACACGAAAATGTGCTCAGCTTCACTAATCATCAGAGAAATGCAAATCAAAACCACATTGAGATACGACCTAACTCTAGTAAGAATGGCCAGGATGCAGAGAAAGGGGAACACTTCTACACTGTTGGTGGGAATGCAAACGATTTCAACCTCTATGGAAAACAGTGTGGCGATTCTTAAAAGAACTAGAAATTGGCCTTCCATAAGATCCAGCAATCCCCCTTCTGAGAATGTACCCTGAGGAACTTAAATCACTCTACAAAAATGATAACTGCACATACATGTTTATTGCAGCACTGTTTACAATAGTAAAAACATGAAACCAACAATAATGCTGTCCATCAAAACTGGACTGGATAAAAAAATGTGGTGCATATGTATGATGAAATATTACACATCCATAAAAAAGAACAAAATTATGGACTTTGCAGCAACTTGGATGAATTTAGAGTCTATATTAGTGAATTATCACAGAAACAAAGAACTGAGTACCATATGTCCTCAGTCATAAGCAGACCCTGAATATTTACCATAATACTTGAAGAAAGGGATTGACAGTAGCCAGAAACTGCAGGTGAGTGGGGGCTGGGAGGGGGGGAATGGGGGACATAACATTTATAAGGGCACCTGATTTCAAACCAAAGGTAGGCCCAAACTTTATTTGTATGATGACCACTTGTGTACCTAATCCTGAATTGTACCCCACATCTTTAAAATAAATTATTTATTAATGATGGCCACTCTTACTGGAGTTAGGTGGTACCTCAATGTGGTTTGGATTTGCATTTCTCTGATGATTAGTGAGGCTGAGCACGTTTTCATGTGTCTGTTGGTTGCCTGTGTATCTTCTTTTGAGAAGTATCTATTCATGCCTTTTGTCCACTTTTTAATGGGGTTGTTTGTTTTTTTCCTTTCAGTACATTTGAGTTCCTTGTAGATCCTAGATGTTAGGCCTTTGTCGGACATACAGTTGGCAAATATTTTTTCCCATTCTGTGGGCTGTCTTCCTGCTCTCTTGATGGTTTCTTTTGCTTTGCAGAAGCTCGTCAGTTTGATGAAGTCCCACTGGTCTATCTTATTTCTTATGGTTTGGGCACTTAGGGTTTTGATCAGAAATTGTTTGCCAGTTCTAATTTCCATAAGGGTGTCTCCTGCATTTTCTAAGATTCTTATAGTTTGAGGTTGAACGTTTAGGTCTTTGATCCATTTAGAGTTAATTTTTGTGTATGGTGATAGGTTGGGGTCCTGTTTCAATCTTCTGCACGTGATCAGCCAGTTTTCCCAGCATCATTTATTAAATAGGTTCTCCTCTCCCCAGTGGTTGTTGTTGGAGGCTTTGTCAAAGATGAGTTGGTTGAGAAATTAAGGCTTTGCTTCAGGAATCTTGTTCCTGTTCCATTGGTCTATGTGCCTGTTCTTGTACCACTACCAAGTTATTTTGATTATTGTAGCCTTATAGTAAAGTTTGAAGTCTGGAGGTGTGATACCTCACACTTTGTTTCTTTTGCTAAGCATTGTTTTGGCTGTTTGTGGTCATTTATGTTTCCATATGAATTTCTGTATTGTCATTTCCAGGTCTGAGAAGAATAATGTTGGTAATTTAATGGTATTGCATTGAATCTGTAGATTGCTTTTGGTAGGATGGACACCTTAACAATGTTGATTCTTCCGATCCATGAGCATGGAATATTTTTCCTTATGTTTGTGTCTTCTTGGCTTTCTTTGAGCAATGTTTTGTAGTTCTCAATGTAAAGGACTTTCACTTCTCTGGTTAGGAAGATGCTGAGGTATTTCATTTTTTTTGTGACTATTGGGAATGGGATTGTGCTTTTTATTTGGTTCTCTGCCTGCTTGTTGTTGGTGTATGAGAACGTAATTGACTTTTGCATATTTATTTTGTACCCCAAGACTTTGTCAAAGTCCTTTACCAGTGCAAGCAGGTTTTTGACAGATTCTTTTGGATTTTTGAGGTATAAGGTCATATTGTCAGCAAAGAGGGATAACTTGACTTCCTCTTTTCCTATTTGGATATCCCTGATTTCCTTCTCTTGTCTAATTGCCCTAGCTAGGACTTCCAACACAATGTTGAACAAGAGGGGTGAGAATCTTTTTTCGGTTTTCAGGGGAAATGTTTCCAGTTTTCTGTCCATTTAGCAATATGTTAGCTGTGGGTTTATTGTAGATGGCACTTACTATTTTGAGGTATGTTCCTTCTATACCTAGGTCTTGAGGATTTTTATCAAGAAGGGATGCTGGATTTTATCAACAGCTTTTTCTGCATCTAATGAGATTATCATGTGGTTCTTGTTTTTCCATCTGTTGATGTATTTAATTACATTTATGGTTTTGTGAATGTTGAACCAGCCCTGCATCCTGGGTATGAAGCCTACTTGGTCATGGTGGATGATTTTTGAGATGTGTTTTTGGATTCGATTTGCTAGAATCTTCTTGAGAATTTTTGCAACTATGTTCATAAGGGATACAGATGCTGGTGAGGATGCAGAGAAAAAGGAACATTTCTACACTGCTGGTGGGAATGCAGACTAGTACTACCTCTTTGGAAGACAGTGTAGTGCTATCTGAAAGAACTAAAAATTGACGTTCTATATGACCCAGACATCACCCTATTGGGAATATACCCAGAGGAACTCAAGTCATTCTCCAAAAAAGATACTTACGCATGCATGTTTGTTGCAGCTCTATTCACAATAGCAAAAACAGGGAACCAACCATGCTGCCCACAGAAGCTGGACTGGATAAAAAAATGTGGTATATATACACAATGGAATATTATGCAGCCATAAAGAAGGACAAATAAATGAACTTTGCAGCAACTTGGATGAATTTAGAGTCTATCATACTCAGTGATCTATCACAGAAACAAAGAACAGAGTACATATGTTCTCACTCATAAGCAGACCTTGAACTATCATCATAATACTATAAGAAAGGGATTGGAAGTTGAGGGAAACTGCCAGGGGAGGAAGGGGCACACCTCATCAACAAGGCTACCTGCATAATGAACATTTGTATATCTACCCCTGTATTGTACTCCCATCTTTATAACAAAAAAATGAAATGAAAAAATTAAATAAATTAAATTAAAACAAAACAATGAAAACCCCTAGCATACTTTTCCTGACTCTTTTTTTTTTTATAATCAATATTTTTTATTATGATGCTGTGGGGTACAGTTAAGGCTTAGGTATACAAATATGTTTCATTCAGGCACCCTATTGATAAGAGGTGCTTCCCCATCCCCAGACAGATATTTGCTACCATTAATCCCATCTCCCTCCCCCCCCATAGTTTCCCACTACAGTCAGTCATTTTCTTATAGTATTTGGTTGGATGTTCAAGGTCCATTATATGAATGAGAACATGTGATACTCGGACCTTTGTTTTTGTGAGAGGTCACTCAGTATTATAGACTCTAGCTCCATCCAGGTTGCTGCGAAATTCAAGATTTTGTTCTTTTTTATGACTGCGTAGTATTCCATCATGTATATGTACCACATTTTTAAAATCCAGTCCTCTTTTGATGGGCAGCATGGTTGCTTCCAGGTTCTTGTTATTGTGAACAATGCTGCGATAAACATACATGTGCAGGTATCTTTTTTATAGAGTGATTTGAGTTCTTCCGGGTATATTCCCAATAGGGGGATTGCGGGGTCATATGGGAGGTTGATATTTAAAGCTTTTAGGAATCACCACACTGCTTTCCACAGAGGCTGCACTAGTTTACACTCTCACCAACAGTGTAGAAGTGTTCCCTTTTCGCCACACCCTCTCTAGCAACTGTTATTTTTTTGAGTTGTTGATAATTGCCATTCTGGCTGGAGTTAGGTGGTATCTCAATGTGGTTTTGATTTGCATCTCCCTGATGATTAGTGAGGTTGAACATTTCTTCATATGTCTGTTGGCTGCTCGGATGTCTTCCTTTGTGAAGTGTCTGTTCATATCTTTTGCCCATTTTATAATGGGGTTGTTTGTTTTTTTTCTTTTCAGCACATTTGAGTTCCTTGTAGATCAGAGATGTTAAGCCTTTGTCTGACCTGGTGTTGGCAAATACTTTTCCCCACCCTGCTCTCTTGATGGTTTCTTTGGCTTTGCAGAAGCTTGTCAGTTTAATAAGGTCCCACTTGTCTATCCTTTCTCTTATGACCTGTGGGTTTTGGGTTTTGTTCAGGAATTGGAGGCCAGTTCCAATTTCCATGAGGGTATGTCCTTCATTTTCTAAGGTTCTTATGGGTTGAGGTTTTACATTTAGGTCTCTGATCTATTTGGAGTTAACCTTTGTGCATGGGGATAGATAGGGGTCCTGTTTCAATCTTCTGCATGTGGTCAGCCAATTTTCCCAGCACCATTTACTGAATAGGTTCTCCTCTCCCCAGTGGTAGGTGGTGGAGGCTTTGTCGAAGATGAGTTGTTCCTGACTCTTTATTGAGCTGAATTGGGTCACATGCTTATTCCTGAGCCAAACCCCAACCAGAAAAATGTTTTGCATTTAATGACTAAAATGTGATTTTCCAAATGTATTAATGCTAAGGAAGCAGGGGTATGTAGACCAATGAGACTCATCTCAGGATATAGTGCTATCTTCTCTTGAGGCACAAGACTGAAATTCTTTTGGGAGTGATAAGGTAAAGGAAAGAACAAATGTAGGCAGGGCAACCAACAGTGTTCACTTTGTTCACATGAACAAGGGATGAAAATTGCTTATTAGAATTTACAAATTTTATACCTTTTTTTGGAAATATAATTGAAACATATCCACCGTACATATTTAAAAATGTACCATGAATCCATAACCACAATCAGGATAATGCACGCATTCATAACCGTAAGTTTTCTCACTACCCTTTATAATCACTTCCTCCTCTCTCTTCTCATCCTATTCTTTCCTCCCTGTCTAACCACTGCTCTTCTGCATAAATGAAAAACATATGTATTCTTTTTGTCTAGTCTCTTTCATCCAGCAAAATTATTTTGTGATTGATCCATGTTTTTGTGTGTATCAGTAGATCATTTATTTTTATTGCTGCATAGTATCCCATTGGATAGATAGAGTGTAATTTATTCACCCATTCACATGTTGATAGACATTTGAGCTGTTTCCAGTTTTGACCTATTACAAATAACAGTAAAAGTATTCATGTATTAGTAGTGAAATGGCTGGGTCATATGGTAAGAAACTGGCAAATTGTTTTACAATGTGACTGTTTCATTTTACATTGTCACTAACAGTATATGAGAGTTCCATGTCCTTACTGACATTTAATATTGCCAATCCTTTTAACTTCAGCCTTTCTAGTGGGTCTGTAGTGTGTCTCATTGTGATTTTAACTTGCATTTCTCTAATAACTGATGATGTAGAGCTTCTTCTAATATGCTTCTTTGCTATCCTTATACTTTTTTTTTTTTTTGGTCAAGTAGCTGTTCAAATCTTTTGCCTGATTTATAAAGTTATTTTATCTTATTAATGAGTTATATGAGTTCCTTATGTATTCTAGATATATGTCCTTTGTTGGATATACAATTTGCAAATATTTTCTCCTAGTCTTTGTTACCCCTTTTAATTTTCTTAATGGTATCTTTCTTTCTTTCTTTTTTTTTTTTTTGAGTTGGAGTCCCACTCTGTCGCCCAGACTGGAGTGCAGTGGCCGCTTCCAGCCACTGCAGCCTCGACCTGCTGGACTCCAGTGATCCTTCCGCCTCAGCCTTCCAAGTAGCTGGAATTACAGACATGTACTACCACGTCCGGCTGATTTTTTGATTTATTGTAGAGATGAGGTCTCGCTGCCCAGGCGGGTCTCGAACCCGCGGGCTCAGGCAATCCATTCACCTCAGCTTCCCAAAGGTGCGGGATTGCAGGCTGAGCCACCGAAACGGTATCTTTCAAAAAGCAAAGTTTTGTTTTTGATAAGGTCAAACTTATAAATAATTTGTGCTTTTTGTATTATATTAAGAGATATTCACCAAACCCAAGGTTATTACAATTTTATCCTATGTGTTTTTTTAGAAGTTTTATAAGTTTAGCCTTTAAAATTAGAACTCATTGATTTTGAGTTAATTTTTGTAAATGGTGTAGAATAATAAGGGTCAAATTTAATTTTTTTCTTTTTCTTTTTTTTTTGCTTATGACTACCCAACGTTTTTTAGAAAAAAAATACTGTCTTGACTGGATTTTCTTGACATACTTGTTGAAAACCAATTGCATGTGTGTCTGTCTGTATGTATGTGTGTGTGTGTGTGTGTGTGTGTGTATGTGTGTATATACTCTTACATTGTTTTTAATATTGGTCCCTTTATATAATTTCCAACGAACTTGACCTCCCAATGTGATCTGAACCGTGTGGGAAGTGTTCTGCTAATATATGTACTAGTGTTCCCATTGTTTCAAAGTTTAAACGGGATTACATTGACCATATTGCTCTGTGATTTTTTCTTACTTTTAAATATTTGTTTTGGAAACTTTCATTTAAGTAAACACAGATACACATTATTTTTAACTTTTTAATGTGCAAAATTATTCAGCTTCTGAATGGTGAACTTTTAGCTTATTCCAATATTTTCAATATTGCAAATTATTTTACATCATTGTCAATGGGTTTTTTGGGCATACGTCAGTCTTTTTGTACAATAGGTTCTTCAAGGTGAAGTTTCTGCATCAAAGGACAAGCACATATATATTTTTATATATGCTGAAAAATTATCCTCCTTAAGGGATATGCTATTTCTTTGAACAGTCTATGAGAATAAAAATTTATCATATACTTATCAATGCTGAATGCCAGCAATTAATAAATATCTGGTGAAATTAGATTGCTATTTACATTTATTTCTGATATTACTGTTAGGTCTTTCAAGTGAATCCTTTCCTCTATTTTTACTTTTATTTATTTATTTATTTTTGCTTTATTTGGATGTTCTACCCTTTTTTGAGTCCATGTTGGCAATTTATGTTTTCTCCTAGAAAAAATTATGCACCTACATTTTCATTACATTGAAATATATTTCTCCATTGTATTCCCTTTGAATTAGTAAAATTTCCTCTGTTGGTTTTATTTAATCTTCTAACCAAGTTTTTTTTGTATCCTCATTGATGTATTCTTTTCTACTTTCAATGTGCTTGTTTTTCTGTTAGTTTTATCTCCTTTTGGAAAACATTTCAAAAATTTTTATGTGATCAAATATTCAAACGTTTTCAATTTTATTGAGGTATAAATTATGTATAATAAAATTAATTTTATTTGTTATTCCCCTATACTTTCTAACACAATTGTCACAACTTTTACTTTTCTATGTTATAAAATCCACCTTCCAGTGTTATTTTTGCTTTCAACAGTCAGATATCTTTTAAATAAATTGGTAAGGAAAAAAAATATTTTATATTTACCTACTAACTTACCACATCTGGTTCTCTTCATTCCTTTCTGTGGATTCTAATTCCTATCTAGTATCATTTTCCTTTTGACTGAAGGGTTTCCTTCAGTAGTATTTCTAGTTAAGGTTTATTAGCAAAAAAATTTTTTCTCAGTTTTTGATTGTTTAAAATATCCATATTTTACCCTTATGTTTGAAGAATATTTTTGCTGAATAAAAATCTGAATATGATTTCTTTCTTTCTTTTTCTTTCTTTCTTTTCTTTTCTTTTCTTTTTTTTTTTTAAGAAAGCAGGATTTATTGAGAGGACAGAAAAGCTCCCACAGTGGGAGGGGACCTGAGGGAGTTGCTCAATTTTTTTCTTTTATCACTTTAAATATTCCATTTAAATCCCAGCCTCCATTGTTTCTGATGAGAATTTAGTAGTCATTCTTATCTATGGTTCCTTAGATATAGTCTTTTTTTCTCTGGCTGATTTTGTGACTTCATCTTTGGTGCTGTTCTATAGTGGTCAACCTAAGTGTGGCTGTCTATCCCACTTGGAACTTATTGAGCTTCTTGGATCAGTAAGTCAGAGTTTTGTTTGTTTTTTCAAAATCAAATTGAAGAAAGTTTCCAGCCATTTTCTTTTTCAAATTTTTTTATGATTTCTTTTACTCTTGTGTCTTCCTGGAATTTTTATTACACATATGTTAGGCTATTTGATACTTGACCATAGTCCCCCAAGAATGTATTTATTTTTCTTCCATCTTTGTCTCACAGACTGAAAAATTTATATTACTCTGTCTTCAGACAGTCTAGAGTGAACATCCAAGATCATCCATTTGTAGAGGAGTAGTCACTGATGCTGGTTGTCAACTGGAACTCCCTCAGGTAGGGTTGCTAACTCAGTTGGTGTTGTCAAACATAGCATCTACATTTGGCTCCTTTATGTAGCGTTTACTCCCATACCATGGCAACTGAGTGTTCCAAGAGACATAGGTGAAAGCTGTAGGGTTTCTTATGACCTTGCCTAGGATATCTCATGATGTAATTTCCACTGCATTCTATTGGTTAAAAAAGTTCGAAAAGCAAACTGTAGAAGATTGACATAGTCACTTTGAAAGAGAACATATGGAATGAGAGAAACTGCTGCAGCTATCTTTACAAAATACAATCTGCCACTGCTTCTTTAGAGTCTTTGTCTGCTAAATATACCATCTGGACCATCTTGGTTTTGGTTTCTATTGATTAATTTTTTTCCTTTATGATAGGTTATATTTTCTTATGTGTGTGTGTGTCTTTAATTTTTAGTGAATTTCAGTTGAATACTGAACATTGGGAATAAAACACTGTAGAGACACGAGATTCTGTTATCTTTCTTTGAAGATTATTGAAGCATGTTTTTGTAGGCAATGAAATTAGTGGCTGATTATTCTGAATTTGTGTAAGCTTGACTTTATGCTTTATTTGACTTTATGCTTAATTTGGGTGTATATGTGGGGGGTGCCCCAAAAAATATATACACATTTTAAGTATGACATTCACTCCAAAGATGGCGTTAATCAAATGAATGCTAGTGTCACCATATGACAGGAAGGACAGTCAAAGAAAAGGAAACACGGTTGAGCAAACGTCATACTACACGTTGCTACTGTAATTTAATTCAATTCTGAAAAGTAATACATAGATATCTATGTATTACTTTTTAACATACATTTTCTTGGCACTTCCTCTATTTTCCAAGATCCTATAAATCCTGGCAGTACCCTATCACAAAAGGGATGTCAACTTCCAAGAGTATATAGATAAATTGTTTATTCTCATAGACTGTTCAGATATACCTTAAAGTGGTATATCCTTTAAGGAGGATACTTGTCAGAACTTGGTTTTAGGCATTGTTGATTTTAGGAAGTCTAGAATAAGTCTTACACTAGAGCATCATTCTTACCCTTAAAACAAACTTTTCTGCTAATTCATCCTGATGTTGGGGAATTAATAAGGGTTTCCACTCTGGCAGGGTCAGAACTCCCTAGCACTGCTCTTATCAGCACAACCTATCCTCCAGAATCTAGATTCCATTTTCAAGTCTGCTGCAATTGCTGTCTGGTGAGCCTTGAATGGAACTGTTTTGTGCAGTTACAGTCTAGCTCTCATTATGAGCTCATGGAGGTAGCTAACAGATTGTTGAAGCCCCCAGCTGTGTACATCTTCCTCTCTCCTTTATGCCTTTCTTTGTAAAATCAGCTGCCTTGAACTCTGATTTTGGCTTCCTGAACTCAGCAAAATTGCCAGACTCTGCTTACTTCCTGTTCTCAGAAATTGAAGTCTTGTCCTGCCTATTATCCAATGTCTTAAAAGAGTTGTTTCATTTATTTTGTCCAGTCTTATAATTGTTCATGGTAAAGAGTCTAATGCAGAATGAGTTACTCTATCATGGACAGAAGCATAATTTCTGTCATTCTTTATATTATGACTTCTCACTTTTGTGTTATATTTAGAAAAAACCGCCTCCATTCTGTGAATATAATAACAAATCATCTCATATTTTTTTCTAGCACAATTTATGGTTTTAATTTTTAAGAATTTTAATCTCTGATCCATCTACAATTTATTTTGATGATATATACTATGAAATATGGAGCCAATTTCATTTTTTCCTCACGATGGTTACTCTGCAGTCCCCAAACCATTTATTAAAAGAAATCCTTAATTTTTAACAACTTACTTGAGACACTTCTTATATAATTTACTGTATCTTATTTGAGAATATTTCTGGACACTCTAGTCTGTTACATTAATCTGACTCACATACTTGTACATCACTGTTTATTTGTAATTTTTGATGCATTTTAATATATGATAAAGTGATTTCCTTCTCACTAATCTTCTTTTTTACAATTGTAATGGCTCTTCTTGCTTATTTATATTTTGATATCAACGTTAACATTAACATATATAGTAGAAAAATCTCATTGTTATGCATTCAGTTCATAAATTAATTTAGCAAGAATTGTTATCTTTGTGATGTCATTTTATTTACTTAAGTATTCTTTTGCATACGTCAGGAGCACATTTCTTGTTAAGAGTACATTCTAGGTACAACGTTGTTGTGATATTTTTAATGGGAATCACTTTTCCAGGATATCTTTTTAATTGGTTGCTGTTTGTGTATATGGAAACACTTTAGAATACATATGATCGTCAATTGCTCATTTTCAATCAATTTGTAACAACTCTCTGTGATTATGGAGATATCTTTTAATTTAGCAAAATCCCACTTTCAAACTTACAAGGAAATCACAAAACAATAACAGGTGATGTTAGTAGCAGTATAATCACTCTACCTTGAAAAGTGAGTAGATAATACAAATTTCCTTTTAGCGCTTAGAGCTTTTTACTTCATGCTTCTCAGTTTATGAGATTGCTGTCATTTGACCTATCTCTGCCAGGACTTTCAACTTTTCTTTCTGGAGAGTCTTCTCTTGATGAGATTTAAGCCAAGGCCCTGTTCTTTGGTGCTCTGGTCACCTGAGTAGGTCTTAAACACCCAGAGTGATGACGATAGGCTATCAGCAATGTGCCATTAGGGACATCCAAAAGACCAGGGCATTACTTCCATCCCATAACTACCTTTGAGTCTCTGGGAAACAGCTTAAGTGACCCTCATTTTTTCTTTTCCACTGTTTCAGTGGAATTTGGCCATTTAAAATGGGCCAGCTGAATTTTGATGGAGGGAGAGAGTTAGGATTTATTTAGCATTTGCTGATCCTAAGCATGAGATGCTCAAGAAGAGCAATAAAAGAATATAGTAGGTCAGAGTTTGCTGACCTGTGGTCTAGACCAGAGATCCCCAGGCCTTGGACCACAGGCCGGTACCAGTTTGTGGCTTAATAGGAGGAGGGGGGGAGAAGCACACAGCAGGAGGTGAGACAGAAGACTGATTCAAACTTCATCTCTATTTACAGTCGCTCCCCATCGCTTGCATTGCCACCTGAGCTCCACCTTCTGTTAGATCACCTACCGCATTAGATTCTCATAGGAACGCAAACACTATTGTGAACTGCAGCATGTCAGGAATTTAGGTTGTGCGCTCCTCATGAGAATCTAATGTCTGATGATTGGAGGTGGAGTTGGACAGTGATGCTAGTGCTGGGGAGTGGCTATAAATACAGATTAACATTAGCAATGAAGTTTGACTGCACACCCTACGCCCCATCCCAGTCCCTGGAAAAATGTTCTTCCATGAAACCGATCCCTGATGCCAGAAATTTGGGGGACTGCTGCTGGTCCTGACTACTTGTGAATTTTGCAATTTAGTGATTTTTAAAACATTTAATGTATCATTAACTTTTATAAATAGTCCCTGGTCACTAGAAAAGAAGTTCTATCTATGTATTGCACATTTTTTCATCTCTTAAATCTTATTCTGTATAATTTAGGACATTTTAGCCTTAGTTTTTTTTGGTCAAGTTTCTCAGCCTTTGACAAATCAGGTCATTTCTATCAATTATGACAATCTTATTTGGCACAAATAAATTTTTGCCAGTTGTCCTCTAAAAAAATTCCAGAAGGAGAGTGCTGAAAAGTCTTTCTATAAAAGATTGTGAGCCAGTATCTCATTTGCTCCACAGTTATTTTTGTTTGGCTGTCACAGTGGTTTCCTTCTTTCTTTTTTTTTTTTTCTTGAATCAGTTACCAACATTTAGCTATCTGGAGATTTTTACATCTCATATTCCATAAAATCTAAGATGCCGTGGTTGATTTTAAGATACATCATTATTTTATATACCACTAAGGAAGAAAAAAAATTGCTGCCAATTATAATTGTAAGACACCATTGATTATGAGACATCCTGATTTAAAACGTGTTAAATTGCGAGAATTATGTGCATCTTAGAGTTGATGAATTATAATTTAAAAAATTCTAGATTTGTGGTTTTCTTTGTTCCTGGGGAAATCTAACAATATTGGGACCACACTGTCATGTCTCAGTAATGAAGCTGCTCTTTTGTGGCTTTGAGCTTGCATTTTGTGTAACCCCCACCTGACCCACTAATTGATGTAAGTTACCTGCAGGTGTGACTCATGTTTCTATGGCGATAAACCCAATCTAGAGGCCCTTACACCATGGAGATAGGCTGGCTCCTCACAATACTGAAACGAACACTTGGTATCTCGTATTGCAGGATTTGAATTGCAATGATTTTTGGGCATTTGGAGCTTCTGGGGTTAAATAACAGGTACTTTTATTTATTTATTCTGATTTGGAGTCTCAATCTGTTGCCCATGCTGGAATGCAGTGGCACAATCATGGCTCACTGCAGCCTTGACCTTCTGAACCCAGGTGATCATTCTGCCTCAGCCTCTTGAGTAGCTGAGGCTACAGTCACACAACACCATGCCCTGCTGTTTTTTTATTTTTTTGTTTTTTTGTTGTTGTTTTTTTTTTAGTTGGAGTCTCACTCTGTCGCCCAGACTGGAGTGCAGTACATTCCGCAGCCTCGACCTGCTGGGCTCCGGTAATCCTTCCGCTCCAGCCTTCCAAATAGCTGGAATTACAGGCATGCGCTACCACGCCCGGCTGATTTTTTGATTTATTGTAGAGATGAGGTCTCACTGCCCTGGCGGGTCTCGAACCCGCGGGCTCAGGCAATCCACTCACCTCAGCCTCCCAAAGGTGTGGGATTACAGGTTGAGCCACCGAGCCCGGCTATTTTTTGTTTTTAGTAGAGACAGGATCTTGCTATGCTGCCCAGGCTAGTCTCAAACTCCTGGGTTCAAGCGATGCTCCTGTCTAGGCCTCCCAAAGGGATTAGAGGTGTGAGCCACGGGGCCCAGCCTGAATGGGTACTTTAACAAAGGACATCAGCAGGCTGAAGAGACTTACCTTGAAGTGCCTCTCAGAACAAAAAGTGTCTGCCCTTTATTTTTCAGTAAATCCAGGCTTTCAGACTAGGATTCACAGACAGCATGTTTCTGGCAGTCTTAGAACAGCAAATTTGTCCCTACTTCCTGCTACCACATAATTAAAAACATTGACGTTCTTTCTCAATGTACCCCAGTATATAGCCTGGAATTTTTTTTTCCAAATGATTTTAAAAAATGGACATTTTTTGGTGTCTAGTAGGCTTTATCTTTATTGTAAAGATAAGAAGCTAAAATGCTATTTTGCTACTGTGAATTGTGCTGCAATAAATATGCGTGCACAGGTATCTTTTGGTAGAATGATTTAAGTTATAATAAGGGTGCATGATATACCCAGAAGGGGGATTGCTGGGTCATATGGAAGGACAATTTCTAGTTCTTTTAGAAATCACCACATACTCAGTGATCTATCACGGAAACAAAGAACTGAGCATGTATCACATGTTCTCACTCATAGTGGACCTTGAACACCTATCATGATGCTACAAGAAAGGGATTGGCAGTAGGGGAAACTGCGGGCGGGGGGAGAGGGAGACAATACAACCCCAATAAGGGTGCGTGATCCCATTCTGGGCAAGTGAGGTCCAATGGGAGGCAACACTTCACCTGGACGCAGACCACTTATGCACCCAATCCTGACTTGGACCTCACATCTTTAAAATAGAAAAAGTTTGGTCAGGCGCGGTGGCTCAGCCTGTAATCCCAGCACTTTGAGAGGCCAAGGCGAGAGGATCGTCTGAGCCTGCGGATTCAAGACCAGCCTGGGCAACTTGGTGAGACCTTGTCTCTACAATAAAATCACAAAAACTAGCCAGACGTGGTGGCATGCGTCTGTAGTTCCAGCTAAGTGGAGGGCGGAGGCAGAAGGATCGCCCAAGTCCAGATGCTGGAGGCTGCGGTGGCCGTGAGCGTGCCCTGCATTCCAGCCTGGGCGACAAGGGTGAGACTCCAACTCAAAACAATAAAATAAAAATAAAATAAAAAAAGAAACTAAAATATGTTAGAGTTCAGTTTAATGCTAAACATTAGCGTTGCCATTTAAGTGTTAATTTTGAATACTACCCTCTAACACCATAACACAACTCTCTTAGAAATTGTTTTATACTTTTGCTATGAATTCTAATTTATCTGCCATAAAATACAGCTATTTCTTTCTTAAGTTTTTTTTTTTTTTTTTTTGAGTTGGAGTCTCACTCCGTCGCCCAGACTGGAGTGCAGTGGCATGCTCCCGGCCACCGCAGCCTCGACCTGCTGGGCTCCGGCAATCCTTCCGCCTCAGCCTTCCAAGTAGCTGGAACTACAGGCGTGCGCTACCACACCCGGCTAATTTTTTGATTTATTGTAGAGATGAGGTCTTGCCAAATTGCCCAGGCAGGTCTTGAACCCGCGGGCTCAGGCAATCCACTCACCTCAGCCTCCCAAAGGCGCGGGATTACAGGCTGAGCCACCGAGCTATTTCTACTTTCGTCATTGCCACTTACCTGCTTATTATTTTCATTTAAGAACTTTATGGGTCTCTTTGTTTTATGTTTGTACTCAGAACTGATAGAAGATGGGTAGTCCTGCTTCTAGGGAGTCTCTCTTCTCTCTCTCCAGTGTACAGTGCTTCCTGCTTCCTTCTGGAATTCTGCCTCCCTTCCTTCTTTTTGTTCTGTTATTGCTTTAAGATATCTTTTCCTACTTATTTCAAATAGTGAAGCCTAATTTTTCCATGAGGAGAAATCAGTTTGGTGTTTCTGAATCCAGCTCTTCTCACTGGAAATTACTAGTAGAGTCTGACTTTACTTTGTATCTAAGCCTTAGTTTTTTGGGTAGTATGTCCTCATATTTCTCATGGTAAAGATGAGCACCATTTTAACTAGAAAGTTCGAAGAGTTGTTTTAAATCACCGTTCCCTCTGCAGCTACAAAGAGAGTTACTAGCTGTGGGTTAATGTTTCTGATTTCAAACTTTATTTTTTTTTTTTTTCCTGTTCAGCATGAATAAGTTGGGGGAAAACAATTTTTTTTTTTTTTTTTTTTGCCTAGTATTTCCCTTTCAAGAAACATCAAGTACATTATGACTATTACTCAGAAACAATGTGTAGTTTATTTGGGTCTGTGTGTTTGGTATGTGTGTGTGTTTTTCTAAACAGATGCTGAGTAAAATCTTCAGAAGGTCATGCATGAGGCAGAATACTTAGAAGAATGCTTCAGAGCCTGGCCGACTTTAAACAACTTGTTAAATCCATTGTTTATTAAAGGGAAACAATGGAAAAGAGGAAGTGTCGGAAAGCTGCTTGGTTAATATTAAATGAAAGCCATCTCTCTTCCCCACCTAAGACATGTCAAACCACAGTGAGTTATAAACTAAGTGAAGATTTGAGAGCTGGTTCAGAAATCTTTGAACCAAACTGAAATAAAACAGCCTACTGACATGAATTTCATATGAAACGTGTTGCCAGGTTGTTTACTTCAGGCCAGCGGTGAGTCCCTAAGAGTTGAATTCTTAAGGTCAACCTGGGGCAACTCTACCGAATGAGAGGAGTGTAGCTGGTACAAGCCTTGAGAAAAGTGGATCTAGGGAGACAATGAAGATTTTCCTATTGCTGAAGGAGATCTAGCTCTAGTTTAGGTTGACCAAGTACTTTTTAATGCTTCTTTAAGTAAGATCAAAACATCCACTCCAAGCAGGCTGAACACTGGCCGAAGCCAAGCCACCTGCCAGAGGAGGTGAGGTTGGAGGGATAAGGAAGATTCCTGGTTTCCTTGCTATGATGGTTAATGGCATGTGTTAACTTCCTAGGGCATGGCACCCAGATATTTGGTCAAGTACCAGTCTAACTGTCACTGTTTCTGTGATGGTATAGTTTAGATAAGATCAACAGTTAAATTAGTAGACTGTGTGAAGCAGATAACCCTTCATAATGTGAGTAGGCCTTAACTAAACAGTTGAAGACTTAAAGAGATAAAAGACTAAAGTCTTTGAGAAAGAGAGAATTCTGCCGCCAGACTGTTCTTGGGTTTAAGGAGCAACATTAATGCTTCCATGGGTATCCAGCTTGCTGACCTACCTGCAGATTTTAGCCTTGCCCTCGCCACACTTGGGTGAACTAAATCCCTATAATCTCTCACTCTCTTTGCATCCTGTTGGTTCTGTTTCTCTGCAGAACCTTGATTATACTTACAAGTATAAAGAAAGTCCATTACTCCAGAGGCCACCTAGGCAAGTGCTAACAGATTCTTTCTCTTTCTTTGGTAATCATTCAGCCATCTTCCCCAATCCGTGCAGATTCGTTCATACCTGAATCTGCATAGCTCCTAGAGAGGCTTTCCATTGCCCAAAAAGTCAAGTGCAGAATTATATAACGGAGAATTAGGACCCATTACAATCTGGCTATGTTCCATGTACGTCCTATCACTCTATAACACAAAACCTGACTTAGGTCAGTAGTTTCTCTTACTCCACCTGCATTTGCGAGGTAAGTTCCTTCTTCTGCACCTTGATAGTTTGTTTCTCAGAGAGAAAATGTGCTTCTGTCTGTGTCTTCTTCAGATCCTTCCACTCTTTCAAAGCACAGCTAAAGTTCTTTTTTTAAAAACATATTTTATTTTAAAGATGTGGGGTACAATTCAGGATTAGGTGTACAAGTGGATATTATACAGATAAAATATGGGCCTCACTTTGGTCCCCACTTTGCCTGGTCTGAGATCAGGTGTCCTTATTGATGTTATGTGCCACCCCCCCTGATTTCCGGCGGTATCCCGCTAGTGCCAACTCCTTCCTTACAGTATTACGGTAAATGTTCAGGGTCTGCTTATGAGTGAGAACATGTGGTACTCAGTTCTTTGTTTCTGTGATAGATCACTGAGTATTATAGACTCTGAATCCATCCAGGTTGTTGTGAAGTCCATATGTTTGTCCTTCTTTATAACTACGTAATATTCCATCATGTATATGTACTACTTTTTTTTTATCCGGTCCAGTTTTGATGGGCAGCATGGTTGGTTCCCTTTTTTTGGCTATTGTGAACAGGGCTGCAACAAACATATGTGTGCAGGTATCTTTTTTTATAGAATGATTTGAGTTCCTCTGGGTATATTCCTAGAAGGGAGATTGCTGGGTCATATGGAAGGTCAATGGTTAGTTCTTTTAGAAATTGCCACACTGTTTTCCATAGAGGTTGAACTAGTTTGCATTCCCACCAGCAGTGTAGAAGTATTCCCTTTTCTCCACATCCTCACCAGCATCTGTTGTTTTTTGTTTTATTAATGATGGCCATTCTTACTGGGGTTAGGTGGTATCTCAATGTGGTTTTGATTTGCATTTCTCTGATAGTTAGTGAGGTTGAGCACTATTTCATGTGTCGGTTGGTTGCCCATATATCTTCTTTTGATAAGTGTCTATTCATGTCTTTTGCCCACTTTGTACTAGGGCTATTTGTTTTTTTCCTTTGGCATGCTTGAGTTCCTTGTAGATCCTGGATGTTAGACTTTTCTCAGCACAGCTAAAGTTCTATTGCCTCAAAGCAATCTTTTTTGACTTTTTCTGTCTCTCAACTCCACTTGTATCTCTAGTAAGCCTCACATTGCCATTACTTATTCTCTAATATTGGTGTATATTAATTCAACTATAGGCTCCTGGAGAGAAGAGACCAAACCTCTTATTCATTCTGCCTATCCCATGATGCTCACTAGAGAACTAAGCACATAAAAATTCATACAATTGTGAATAATTGATGGCTGAGAGAATTTCGTCTGGGGCTATGCAACTTGACTTTGTGTCTCCTAGACCCATAGCTGTATTAAACTGGCAATGACTTCCTAGCATATTTCCTAGTAGCAAAACTGCCATTTACTGCCTTGTGATAACTCGTGGTATAATTCTCTTGGGGTGTTGTTTACTTTTCCTCCATTTTAATATTTTACCAATTTATATTTCTGAGTTAAAGACTTAATATGACCCACAATTCCTTGCACTTAAGTAGACCCTTCATCAGTCTGCTCATAATGTAAAGAAAGCCAATCATAATCTTAAAAGACACCGTCTCAAATGCCATAATCCTGAATGTTGAAATCCTGAAAGATCACAACCCCCAAATTTAATTCTGAGGGGAAAAAAATTAACAAATTTAAAAAGTCTTTAAAAGATATTTATTTACATTTGTAAAAGATGATTTATTTCAGAAACATGAATCATGACAGACTACTTCATAGGCCACTTTACATTAAAAAATAGGCAATAATAACATGCTTTTGCAAGCACATTCAGGTATGCTAATGACTAGAACAACAATTATGAGCAGATGAACCATATTTACAAATAAATAGGAAAAAAGAGAAATATATAATGCATATTACTTTGGTTGGTAATTGTGTACACCCAGATTTATAACTGCAGTCATCTGAAATACCATGACAGCAGCTTGTCTTTTGGCAAGATTGTCCCAAAACAGCAATGGGTTACCACTGTATACACAGTTGTCCCCAAAGCTGAGATCTTGATAAATCTTATCTTTCACAAATGCAGATGTACAAAAAGGACATCTCTTTCTTTATTGAGAGCGTTTCAATGTTTTTATGTACACACAAAATGCTTACTTACAAAGTCGACGTTTTCATAATGTACTTTCTTAGAGTCAAATATGCAAAAAATGCACAAAATTAGAATGATATAAAAGTCTCTATGAAATTTATACCTCAAATACTGACAATGATGTGAAGATGAAATACATACCATAGAAAATTGTAAAAAATATGATGAAAGTTACCTGATCTCAAACCAAGCGAAGTGGGGACCAAAGGGAGGCCCAAACTTTACTTGTACAATGACCACTTGTATGCCTAATCCTGAATTGTACCCCACATCTTTAAAATAAGAAATATTTTAAAAAAGTTTGAAATAGTGAAAAATAAACTTAAAAAAGAAAGTTAAAACACCCCAAAACTCAAAAGAAAATTTGACATATGAAAAAGTGAACTACAGGGATAAATTATGGTGGGTTACAGGGATAGAATATTAAGACATAGGAAAAGCAAACAACACCTCAGAAGATAATTGTACCAGGAGTTATCACAAGGCAGTAAATGGCAATTTACCAATGGGTGACATGGATAACAACAGCTAGGAAGTCATTGCCATTATTCATGTTATGGGCAATTGTATGGTGATAGTACATAAAAGCTGGTCTAACATGATGCTACTATCCCATGACTGTGATATTCCTCTGATTGTGGACTCCAAAATAATTTTTTTTTTTTTTTGAATTGGAGTCTCACTCTGTCGCCCAGACTGGAGTGCAGTGGCCGCTTCTGGCCACCGCAGCCTCGACCTGCTGGGCTCCAGCGATCCTTCCGCCTCAGCCTTCCGAGTAGCCGGAATAACAGGCATGCGCTACCACGCCCGGCTGATTTTTTTTTGACTTATTGTCGAGATGAGGTCTTGTTGCCCAGGCGGGTCTCAAACCCGCGGGCTCAGGCAATCCACTTACCTCAGCCTCCCAAAGGTGCGGGATTACAGCCTGAGCCACTGAGCCTGGCTGACTCCAAAATAATTTATCCAAGACAAGATCCCTGCCTTTCTCCCTGTATCCTGTCTCATCCTTTTGCCTACCCAATCTGTACAAGATACAAGTTATATTTTTGAAAACCAAACCTTTGTCTTTTCTTATTCAACACATGATTGAGCACCTACTATATATGCAAGGCGCTTTGGGTATGGGGCATGTATCCCCTTTCCTTGAGAACCCCTCTTGATTTTCCTTTGCCAGGGTTCAGTTCAAACTTCCTTTCCAGCTACAGCTCTCACCATATCAGATACAGAGTGGAGACATGCCTGATATTCCTGCCATGAATATTCCATGCCCTTCATACCTCCATGCCTTTGCTCACATAGCTTCCAGAAACATTCTTCCCCCACCCCATCTAGAAACTCCATCTTATCCCTCAAGGCTCAGCTCAGATTTCAATCTTCTGTGATGCCTTTACGGTCAGGCTGTGTTAGGTACCTTCCTCAGGTTCCCAGAGCTCATAATTCTGTTGTGGCACTTGAATTGTGATCATCTGTTTCCTTGTATTTTTCTTCCAGCCTCAGTAGGACATTACGTCCTTGAGGGCAGAACCTGTATCTTATCATCTCTCAATCCTTGGGACATCACAGATTTCTTTCTTTCTTTTTTTTTTTTAGAAAGCAGGATTTATTGAGAGGACAGAAAAGCTCCCACAGTGGGAGGGACCTGAAGGGGTTGCCCACATCACAGATTTAAGAAAAAAAATTAACAACAGGCTGTATATGATACACGTATGCATTTTTATTTGTCGATTAAAAATAAGTAATTCTCTCACTCATAAGCGAACCCTGAGCTTTTACCATAATACTATAAGGAGGGTATTGGCAGTAGTGGGATTCTGCTGGGGTGAGAGGGGGGACACAACATCAATAAGGGTTCCTGATTTCAAACCAGGCAAAGTGGGGACCAAAGGGAGGCCCAAATTTACCTGTACGATGGTCACTTGTATACCTAATCCTGAATTGTACCCCACATCTTGGAAATGAAAAAAAAAGGTGCTATGATATAATAGAAAAAAACTAATTAATTCTCGAAAAGTAAATTCTTTTTTGGGGGGCGGTTGGAGTCTCACTCTGTGGCCCAGACTGGAGTGCAGTGGCCGCTCCTGGCCACTACAGCCTCGACCTGCTGGGCTCCAGTGATCCTTCTGCCTCAGCCTTCCAAGTAGCTAGAACTACAGGCGCGCGCTACCACACCTGGCTAATTTTTTGATTTATTGTAGAGATGAGGTCTTGCCAAGTTGCCCAGGCATGTCTCGAACCCGCAGGCTCAGGCAATCCACTCTCCTCAGCCGCCCAAAGTGCAGGATTACAGGCTGAGCCACCGAGCCTGGCTCGAAAAGTAGATTCTTAAAGAATTAATAAATAAAGAATGAATGCCAGTCACGACAGTTAAGTATGCTTCTTTTTGGAGTCTTGACTTACACACAGAATGAAGTTGATGTGGTACAAAGAGAGGTCTTTCTGATTTCCTCATACCTCTTCCAACTCCTCTGACTCTTTTCTCATTGATGGAAGAACATATTTTCCGTTAGTGGGAACAATGACCTTTATCTTGCTATTAGAAAGAAGACTTAATGCACGATTTCCCTTAGGAGAGGTCACAGACCAACTGCTGCTCACCTTGAATGGCCCCTTAATTTACACTAAAGCTTTATTTGAAAGTAGACTTTGGTGGATGATAATGAGGGAATTGGGAGTGAAGCATCAGAGTCCTGAATGCTTAATGTACTGGGGTAGGACATCATAAAAAAGACACTGGAGATTTCAGGATGGTCCCATTCATCCCTCCAGGAGCTCTTCTGCAGTATTCTAGAATCTCCGGGGGGAGGGATTTTCCTAGTGCTTCTTGCTCTGTACAAGTCAAAGTATGTTTTGACTTGTCCTAGTTATACCAACCCTGCCACCTTCAATTTATACAATGTCAGATAAAGAAAGCATTTAACCTCTCTGAGTCTCAGTCATCTCATTTATGAATGTGGATTATAATATATAACTCAGAAATTGATTATAAAGATTAAATGTGATCACATATAACAATAATATAGCCCTTTGCAAATGAAACAGATTAGTATACTATTTTATATTTTTTTCTAGTAACTAGCACCAAGCGTGGACATATTTTTTGAATGTCATAGAATGCACATTTGTGGATATGCAGTGTGCAACTTGTAGCCATGGTTGGAATCCTTGCAAGCCTGCTTCAGGATTGAACCAGGAAAACGATTTACACGCAGAACACCTGAGCAATCTTTTCTGCATCTAGTGAGAATTATATATTCTTTACTTTCTAATGACCAGACCCAACCCAGCTAACTTCCTTTTACTTTTGCCCATTAGTGTACACACCTTATTTATTTATTTATTTATTTATTTTTAGAACCCTCTATGGTTACCTGTTTGCACAGACACCTTGGCAATTTTTTCCCCCCAAGGTGTCTCCTGATGACAATACAAACTAGAGTGAACCATGGCCAAAAATGGCTTCCTGAAGCGCAATTGTCCAGCTTATATTTTCATCAGCCTTTGGGAATGGGCCATGTTGGGCATCTTACCACTTGGAGGATATGCCTGCTTTTGAAGCTTATTTCCCATCCAAAGGTTGTTCCGTGACTCCTGACCCCATATTATTCATTTTAAATGTTTGTCCGACTTTTGAGAAATTATTCCTCCTTTCCTGAGCTACTAGGGAAGAAAGGAGTTGAGTTTTGCTTTTTGCATGAATCCTCAGACATCGCAGAAAGGATCCAGTAATGAAACCAGTCATACTGTCTTGGGCATGTGCCTGTCCACCTCCCTTCTGGCCAGTGGTCTCTCAGAGCCAGTATCTTCTGAATATGCCTCAGACAATGATAACTAGCAGGTTCACAGATTGGAGCTAGCTAGTCACATTGAGAAAATTTCTTCAGGAAAAGGGGACTTGAGAAAATAGGAAATGCACAGTGGCAAGTGTCAGTGTTAGATTTTTGGTGCTATATTTCTGTAACAGGACAGTGTAGATGTGGTGCTCTAATTTGATGGGTCATTTTACGTGTCAACTTGACTGGGCTATAGGGTGTCCAAATATTTGGTCCAAGACCATTCTGGGTGTGTCTGTGAGGATGTTTTTGAATGAGGTTAACATTTAAATTGGTAGACCTTGAATAAAGCAGATTGCCCTCCCTAATGTGGGTGAGCTGCATCCAAGCAGCAGAAGGCCTGAATCTGGCCAGAAGGAATTTTCCAGGAAGAAAGAATTCCTTCTGCCTGCTTCTGAACTAAGATATTGACTTTTTCCTGCTTTCAAACTTGAACTGAAACATTGGCTCTTCCTGGGTATCGAGCTTGCTGGCCTTCAGACTGAAACACACCACTAACTCTTGGTTCTCAGGCATTTGGGTTCAGACTGGAACTAAGCCACTGACTTTCCTGGGTCTCCAGCTTGCTTACTGAAGATCTGGAGTCTTGTCAGCCTCCATAATTGTGTGAGTCAACTCATTAATATATATATATGGGGACCCCCTAAAAGTCCCAGAATTCATTTGTAAAAAATAGTGTATTTATTCTTACATGTTGACACTTGAGTCATCTTCAAAGTACTCTCCATTTGATGCAATACACTTATTGAGATGCTTTTTTCCACTGCTCAAAACAGATTTTGAACTTGTCAATTTTGATGCCTTTTAGTGCTTCTACCATTTTGTTTTACCTCTTCCACATTGGCAAAAATTTCCCTCTGAGGACTTTCTTCATCCGGGGAAACAACAACAGCAAAAAGTCGCTCAGGGAGAGATTGGGTGAACAGGAAGGGTGGAGCACAGAAGTCATGCTGTTTTGGTCAGAAACTGCTGAACACTCGGTGTGGTGTGGGCAAGTTGTTTGTGTAAATTACCTATCGTGAAATTGAAAGAATCTCCAAAAAAAATTCACTCACACCAAATGTAACTTCTCACAACAATGCTGGTTGGCACACTGATGCTAATGGGTTCCTAGAACACTTACCTAACAGAGGAAGTCTGTATAGTATAAGGGGCTCGCCCTCCAAAAAAAAATTTTGGATTTTTTTGGTGTTCCTCCTCCTATATATGAGATTCTGTGTCTCTGGCGAACCTCAACTATACAATACACAAAGTCTCCGCACAGCAGAGACTTGGGCTCTGCCTGAGATCTGGTGATGAGTCAGGGTGACTGATAAAGATGTAAAGTTCACAGAGAGGTTATTCAACCAGCTCATGTGGCCCTGTCTGGTGCCAGGTTACTGACTCCTGGCTTATATTTCCTGTTTAGCAGGATCAGAATTTCTGGTACTCAAACATGGCTTGACCTAGGGCCAGATCTCACTCTATGTTTCCCAAAGGGGGATCTTCTAGGTCATTAGGGAATCTGGGTTCTTGCTGACTAAAGGGGTAGTGAGGGTCTCTGCCTAATAGGCATCAAGTTTTTGCTTCAATTCTACATCTCGGTGTATATTCTTTAAACAACAATGAAATGTTGTTTTTGATATTTTTGAATGCGAGAGGTTTAGAAATGCTTCCTAACTGTGAATGAGAGGAGACTTTGTGGGGATATATACTGACTCTCGGAGTGTTATTTTATTGACTCATGAGGGCAAATGTCTAGAACAAGTCTGGGACTGAATGGGAGGTCAGTGGAATAGCTCATCATTTCTATTTCTTTTAACTTAAAGGGTGATCCTGAGAAGTCACTTAATTGCTTTGGCCTTTCTCTGTCTACTTGCCTCTTCAAAAGTGGTCCTTGACATATCACCTGGGAAGCTAGTTAGAAATTTAGACTCTCATGTTCTATCTCAGGCCTACTGAATCAGTGACTGTGTTTTAACAATATACCAGGTGATCACGTTTGACAAGTACGGGTATGAAGGAAGGAGCACAAAGTTTTTGAGTCACTTAGAAATGGCAGTTTTCTTGGTCTGGACACTCCTGTGTGACTTTGGATGTGTCACTGAAACTCTCCGAGTTTCGATTGCTCTGTCTGAAAACGCGGGATAAAAATATCTGCCTACCAACCTGTTGTACTTTTCATGAGGAAGAAATTAATTTAAAACCTTCTATTCATACATTGAGTGATTTGTGTGTGCCTAGCCCTGTGTAAACACTGCAGGGCACAGAGATGAAGCATAGTCCTGGGCCCAAGAATTTAGTCTCTAGTACGATGAGAAAATATGTGTGAAAGCACTTTGTGATGCAAAGGGCTCCCTAAATGTTAGCTCTTCTGAGTATTAACGAGATAATAATACTTGCCCTACCTACCCTGCATGGTTATCATCAAGCTTGAGTGAGATAAAGCATGTCAAAGTCATGTGAAAAGTTGAAAAGTACTGACGTAAGAACTTATTATTAGTATTATTATTGCCATCACTGAGTGGATGATAATTAAGTTTAGTAGGGGGAAAACCTAGATTTAATTACATTTACTCAGGCAACAGAAGTTCTGGGAGTTTAAATACCAAACGTGGGACTCTTGAGTTGAACACTCAAGAGGATTCTCACTGGCTTTTGGTCCTGCAGGGGAACTGCATTGACAATTAAGAGTCCCTTAATACTTCTGCCATTTCAGCCTATCTGATCCTAGAAGCAGGGATTTCTTTGCAGTTTATTGGCAACCCACTGAAATGCATCCACCTGTGAGGTGGAATGTTCTATCTGATGGGCAGCCTGACAATAGCACTACCCTACAGAGTAGGATGTGGTCAGGTGGAAAAAATACAGGTGGCTTACGCTTTGTGAGGTCCTCTGTCTGGGTGCTGCTCAGGGACAGTCTTGCTCTGTGTTTTAATGCCTATGGAGCCTGTGGCATCATGCTGAAACCCTGGGCACTCCGGGCAGGCAAAGGAACTTAGAAGTCATCTAGTCTGATTCTTGAACCTGAAGGCAACATGGCACAGAGAGTCTGAGTGTTATCTGAGACTTGCTTCAGGTCACAGTTCAGGTTGATGGAAAAGTTGGAACTTAGAAACTTGGCTCTCCTGACTCTCAGTCCAGAGCCTTGTCATTATGTCTTGACACATTGAGGATGCTTTTTTTTTTTTTTTTTGCTTTGAGAATCAGTAGGGAGATAGCTTTCACTGCAGTTTTGATTTGGATGTGTCTTGAGCTCGAGTGTCTACCTTTGCTTTGTTCTTGACGGTCCAAGCTCTTCTTCCTCACTGGCTGTAGATCTTCTCTCTTGATACTACCTGTGACATGATCAGTGCAAATTTTAATGAGGCAGGGAAAGGGTGAGATTAATGTTTCCCTACCTGATAGCCCTCATGCATGTTGCTTATTTCTCTATTACATACTTAGCATGGTCTGCTTTGACTTTGAATCGTCATATATATGTCTCTCTCTCCCCCTACCTTAGAAGACTCTGGGCTTTGGAAGTGGCAGCTCCACTGTTGAAATGCAACTTTGTCACTGGGTAGATCAATTATTCGTGATTTTAGGCAAGTCACATCATCACTCTGAGCCTGATTTGTTTTTTCACTTGCAAATTGAGATACAATCATACCTACTTTACGAATGGTGAAAACTCAACAATACGTGCGAAGCCACTGATCCATTGTAGTTACTGTGAACTCCATCTCTGCCACTCTCAGATGCGAACCTGAGGGGACAACATCTCTTTAACCACAGCCAGCCTCCTCACCTTCCCATGTCATGCTCATCCAAACCAACTCTCAAGACAAAAATGGCTTGAGATCCCCCAGTGGACTAAAAAGACATTTTCAAGGAAAGGAACTTCAAATCACGCACGAGGTCACTTATTTTCTTACTGTTAGTCTTTTCCAGGAAGGTTGGGTCACAGATCATTAGCTACCATTTTCTGACCTTTGGTTATTGTTTTCAGCTCTGAAGTCTCCTATTTGCTCACTTCCAAACTCACTCTGGTTTTGTTTTGAAAGATGGTGATGACTCTTGTGGGAGAAAAATATTGCCTGCTTCCTGATGTGTGGATTAATGTGCATTGAATTGAGACTAGCTGGATGCTACCAGGTTTGGGACTCTTATCTGGACCGTGGCTCCTTATTTGTGGCACACTTACAATCATACTTCTTCCTGTCCTGAAGCTTACAGCCAGAAGTGACCTCTTCCTCCTTTGACCTCAAGAGCAGACCTGGCTTGCATTGCTCTAACCCCCACAAAGCACATTGCATCCAGTAGAAACTCAATACAGGTTGTTTGAGTCCTACTTCTTGAACTTGATGCTCCTCTTTTTTTAAAAAAAATTTTTAATTTTAAAGATGTCGGGTACTATTCAGGGTTAGGTATATAAATGTACACTATGCAGATACCCTTATTGATGAGGTGTGCCCCCCCTCCCCTGGCAGTTTCCCACTATTGCTGATCCCTTTCTTATAGTATTATGGTAACTGTTCAAGGTCCGCTTACGAGTGAGAACATGTGGCACTCAGTTCTTTGTTTCTGTGATAGATCATTCTGTATTATGGACTCTAAGTTGCTGTGAAGTTTCTAATTTTGTCGGTCTTTATGGCTGTGTAATATTCCATTGTGGAATACCACGATTTTAAAAATCCAGTCCTCTTTCAACGGGCAGCACGGTTGGTTTCATGTTTTCGCTATTGTGAATAATGCTGCAATAAGCATGCATGTGCAGGTTCCTTTTTCATAGAATGATTTGAGCTCCTCTGGTTATATTCCCAAAAGGGGGATTGCGGGGTTGTGTGGAAGGTCAACTTTTAGATCTTTTACGACTCACCACACTGTTTTCCACAGAGGCTGTACTAGTTTACACTAGCAGTGCACCAACAGTGTAGAAGCGTTCCCTTTCACCACATCCTCTCCAGCATCTGTTGTTTTTTAAGTTATTGATGATGGTCATCCTGACTGGAGTTAGGTGGTATCTCAGTGTGATTTTAATTTGCATTTCTTTGATGACTAGTGAGGCTGGATACTCCTCTTTTAATGAATTCGCAGCAGGTACTGGAATTCCTCAGAGAGGATGTCTCAGATTATTTTCCAGGAAAATGCCTTGTTAGTACACTTGAGGTAGAAATTGCGCCTCCAGGGCTTGGTGCTGAGGTTTCTGAAGGGGAAAGATTCTTTGTATTATGGAGAGAAGATTATTTGAAGCCAGGAAATTGGGTATTCAGGAGAAAGGTGGTGGGGAATGGGGAGAGGAAGAGAAGGACCAGGCAGACAGGGGTAAGCACCATGGCCACACCCTTGGTAGTGTGATCTCTACCCTGATCCTCAAAAGGTGACCGGCTCTCCTGTGGACCTGGGTGAAAGGCTGATTCTGCCAGTGGGTGGGTGGGAAGGCAGATGTGGAGACTTTACATCTCTGTGATTTCACAGAAACTTGAAGGAGGAGCATGGATAGGAAACAAACTTTGAACTGCCCCAGACCTTTGAAACAGAGGTCTGATGCAATGTATGTGGGGCACAGCAATTCAAGGAAGTTAAGTCAAGAATGCAAGGCACAGAGGGCCCCTAGCTGACCTCTGCATTATACTCACATTTGAGCCTGGCACAAAGTCATACATTTAAAATGATATCCTGCCAGGGTTTTTTGTTTCCTTAGAAAGGGATGTGGCAAAATTTCAAGGGGAAACTGTTGATACCAGAAGGCTACTTTGGGTCACCTCATCTAGGAGTCTGTACAAACAGTAAGCTGACTTTTGGGACTTGGGCCGCTGCTTTTCTCCCCACTGACTTCTATCTGCATATATATAAAGGACAACTACCACAAGATACCAGACATCTGGGGACTCTTAATCCTGCCGTGGTGTAGGTAACTATTACTCGCTCTGAGCTCCACCACCTCCTCCTCCTCCACTGAGAGTCTTGAAACCAGGCTGACAGCAGATCTTGTAAATCTGAAAAGGGGTCACTAGAGCACAGAGGTCATCTTGTCTGCATCACCAGGAAGAGGAGACAATCCACGAAATCCATGTGGAAGTTTCAAGAATGAACAGATGATGATTTCTGAGAAGCTTCCCCAATTATTCCCTTCAAAGGGCCCCTCTGCAGTCTTTCCTGTGCTTGCTGCAAGACAGCAGCTATGTGGCAGCCAGCAATTGCTGCAGGGATGCAAGATTGGAAGGGGTGGATCAATATCTATCTATCTATCTATCCATCTATTTTTTTTTCAGTATGACTTACCCACAGCTGTTCACATATTTGGTTTCTTTTAACATTCTTTCTACTCAACCAGGGGAGGAGTTTATTGAATCATAGGATGGCGTTCATTAATATTAACAATATACATTTTAGATTTAAAGATGACCTTAAAATAATTCTTGGGTTAATGGTAGTAATAGATCAGCTAGAAAATAACCAACAATGAGAATACATATATCAAATTTATGCCAATGTTGCTCTCAAAGAAAATGTCACTGCTCTGAATACTTGTGGAAATAAACAATTAAAGAGAATTAAACTGAGAAATGCAAGAAGCCAGAAGGGAAAAAATAAAATAAAATACTACTGTGGGAAAGCAAGAAGAAATTATTGAAAACTGATATTAAATTAGAATGCCAAAAGGAAATATAATGGATTAATAAGTCCAATGGGTATTTCTTTTAATATAATGAGATAAGCCAAACTCTGGCAAATATAAATCACAAAGATAGTGAAAATGTAAATATTTAATGAGAAGTAAGAAAGAGAATGTGCCTTGGAGAAAGAGGTGATTTCTAAAAGCAAACAAAATAAAGTACAATAAAAATTATGGGCAACATTATGCCAGTAATCCTAAAAATACTATGTAAATGAATGATTTTCTTATATGTGTAAATCACCAACTTGACTCAGGAAGTACAAAACCAAAGCAAACTGTAGCCATAAAATAACTGGGGAAAAAAAAGTTGAGAGGATTACTTTTTTAAAAAGGATGCTGGTATGCAGAGTTTACTGTGTTCTTCTTTTAAACCTTTAAAGAAACCCAGTAGCCATCAAATAAAAATAAACAGATTTGACTATGTAAAACTTAAAAAAAATGGCAGGAGATATAAGTAGATTTCCAAGGAAAAAGATAAATGGAGAGAAAATATGTGCAAATAAATATAAAAAGGGCTAATATTCTTTCCATGCCAAGAACTCTTAGAGATTAATAAGAAAAATCACCTAATAAAATAGGTAGAGTTTATATTTATTGCATAGTCTTAAATTTATCACATAAATTATTCTGTCTAATAACACCAAACCTTCAGGAAACTGTCTGAATGTTTAGTGGAGGGAGAAGATAATATAAATTACAAACATAGTAATATCCAATTATCTTGGGCCCAAATCCTGAGAGTCATCTTTTACTTCTATTTTTGCATGTATTTCATATTCAATCCATCAGTAGATTCTGTTGACTGTCCCTTAAAAATGACCCCAAATCTGAATGCACCTCTCCACTTCCACAGCTCCGAGCTCCCGCCATCTCTGTCCAAAGGATGCAGAGTTTCCTCCCTGCTCTCCTGCCTCCTGTGCTCCTTCTGTTAACAACTATGTGCACAGGTGCTAGAAGAGTAATTAAAAATGTAAAGTAGGTGCTACCCTCTTGCCCCCAAATCTCTAGCGTCTGTCTTTCACTGCACTTAACATGGCACCTAACGTTCTCACCAAGGCTTACAGGATGTCACTTGATCTGGGACCCAGACTTTGCTCCAATCTCATTTCCTGCTGTCCCTTCCCTTTCTGACTTCTCTACTCACAGTGGCTTCCTGCTGTTCCTTGAACGTGTTTAAGAACCCTTGAACTTGATGCTTCTTCAATTTGGTACACTTTCCCCGTTATTGGCGTAACTTTCTCCTCCACTTCCTTTGCAACTTTGTTCAGTTTTGCCCGTCTCAGACCATCTTATTCAAAAATAGCAATTCCCCTCGGATTCTCCTTACAATGATGACACATTCTGAGAAAAACAAGTCCAACATCCAAAAAAGCATTGGAACATCGTTTCCATCATCGCGCAGTTCTCTCAAACAGCACTTCCTAAAGGTGAGCTGTAGTCATATCCTTACACCAATTTAAGCACTTTATACAGATTGTTTTGTTTCGTTTAATTGTCATCACAACTCTTTTCTTTCTCTTTTTCTGTTTTTTTTTTTTTTTTGAGTTGGCGTCTCACTCTTGTCGTCCAGGCTGGAGTGCAGTGGCACATTCACGGCCACCGCAACCTTGACCCACTGGGCTCAGGTGATTCTTCGGCCACAACCTTCCAAGTATCTGAAACTACAGACACCTGCTACTACGCCCGGCTTGTTTTTTTGTGATTTATAGTAGAGACGAGGTCTCACCAAGTTGCTCAGGCTGGTCTTGAACCCTTGGGCTCAGGCAATCCTCCCGCCTTGGCTTCCCAAAGTGCTGGGATTACAGGCTGAGCCACCATGCCAGGCCAACTCTCTCTCTCTTTTTTTAAAATCAGTATTCCTTATTTTCAGGTCACGAACCTGAGGATGAGGGATGACTTTCTATAGTTAAGTGGGGAACCAGGACTTGAACCATGGCTATGGGGTTTGGTACTAACATGTCGGACTGACTGCCTCCCAAGGCACTGGTCATATCTTTGCTTTTCCTGTGCTGTCTCACAAAGCACAGCAACTGTCTTGAATCTCATGCATCTCTCAAAATTTCTTCCTAAAACTCAGCCCACACTTGGCTATTGCTCTCCCCTGCTCGCCTCCCTCTGTCCTGAATCTTTTTTTTCTTGGATATCCTCAGTGTAAAACGATCTGAGATTTCTGGCTTCTCTAATGCTGTATTCCTGGCCACTTTGTCATCATTTGCATAAAAAAACCCCAAAGGCGCCCTGGGACATGTCACACCCTCTTACAAAGGGGCAGGAGGGGAGACACAATTCTTGCCCCACTATTTTCAAGTTTTTAGGAGATGCTTCTATAGTCCTTCAGTACTGAGCACACACTTCCAACCCCTCTAAATGGAAATGATTTCACCTTCCTCTGATTCTAAGAACGTATTACTATTTCCGTTCATTTGATCCTGGTGTGTTACCTTTAGCAAGTCATTCGCTACTTTGTATCTGTTTCCTCCTCTGTAAAATAGGGAAAATAATATCTACATCTCAAGGTCATTGCAGGGATCAAAGAACAAAAGATATCTATTAATACCTGGCATAGAGTTAACATTAATTAGACGTGAGTTGATCTTGAATCTGACTCCGGAGGCAGAATATGTGTCTTTCTCATACCAGCAATGTTGAGTAATTGTATTAGTCTTGAAGAAGTAACTGGAAAACAAACCTACATTTCCCAGCAAAAGAACTGATTGGATCAAGATGGCATGGAACATTAAAAAAAAATACACAAACAAACAAGCAAAAATGTAGATATGCTTATAATCCTTGTATGCAGGATTGTGATAGGATTGTGACTTGCAGGCCAGACATTTCTAAATGTGGTCTTCTGTGGGGAGTCCTTGGGACATTGGATGACATGTGGAAAGTGATGGATAAAAAAATGAACCCAGCGCTATTCACAATAGTAAAATCATGGAAACAAGTTAAGTGCCCACCAACAATTGACTGGATAAAGAAAATATGGTCTGTCTACACCATGGAATACTATGCAGTTACACAAAAGAGTGAAATCATGTCCTTTGTAGCAAGATGGATAGAACTGTAGATTATCCCAAGTGAACTTACTCAGAAACAGAAAACGAAACACCACATGTTCTTACTCATATGTGGGAGCCACATAGTCACAAAGATGGAAATAATAGACCCTGGGGACACCAATAAGAAGGGAGGTGGGAAAGGGAATTAAGGCTCAGAAATTATCTATGGGGTACAATATTCACTATCTGGAGAATGGGCCACCTGAAACCCAGTCCCCACAACTATACAATATGTCCGTGTAATGAACACACATGTTCTTCCTGAATGTAAAATAAAAAATTTTTAAAAAAGAAAGAAATGGACTCAGATAGGAGATCTGGATTCTAATTCCAACGACTCCTACCTAGATGTGTGACCCTATCTAAGGCACTCATTTTCCTTAGTCTACTTTTTTTTTCCTTTTAAATGGGAAATACTTAAACAAAAAAAGCCAAACAGCAACAGAAACCTCTACTTGCTTCATAGTGGCTGGGTCAAGAAAGACAACCTATATTAAGGCATTTTGTCTATTATAAAATACTAAAAAAATGAGAGATTAATAATTGTACAGTCTTCCTTTCAGTTGAAAACAAATGCAGCTATAAGTAAGTGTTTCTCTAATGTTGGGTTGTCAGATCTATTCTGTAGAAGCTGAGTAGCTTCCACTTCTCCTTTTGGGGGTATGCTGCTCCAGGTGACACCATCAGGATCAAGATTAGGAGGGGCATGGTCAACAACTGGGTCTTGAACTATGACTGACCTCCACAGGCGGTTTCTTTGCCTTAGATAGGATTGTGACTCAACCCTCCGGAGATCAGTAATACCTGTTGGTCATGAAATAATCTTTCTCTCTCTCTCTCTCTCTGTAGAGATTTATATATATATATATATATATATATATATATATATATATATATATATACACACACACACACACACTCTCTATTTTTTAAAAAAATCATGACAGAAATCAGAAATTGTTTGTTTAAATTTTTATTTTAGCTGCAAAAGCTAGGTTTACTCATTGTCATAAAATAGGAATGCTCCAGAATAGTTGATTACCACACAAAGACATATCTTTCTCTAATTATCTACCTATCTACTTCTCCATCTATCTGTCTATCCACCTAAGCATCTAAACTTTTTTCAAGCTATCCATTCAGTCCTACCTTCTAGCACTTACTCTTTTCCTTTATCTTTTGCCTATCTTTGTGCCCAACTTAGAACAGAAAATATGGCTTTCATCCAAGGAAGCATCATTCAACTTTTTTTTCAGCCAAGTGGCAGTTTAAATTTGGAATTCACAAGGTTTTTAGAATGTCTTTCAACCTTTGAGTATCTGAATTCAATCCAAGCCTTCATGCTTGAAGAGTCTGCTATTGTTAATTATGGCTCCTGTTCACTGCTGGTCAGTCACCTGGCTGTTTTCATTTTGCCTAGAAAATGACCTTGTACAAATTCCCCGGATTGTTTGAAACCAGCTGCATGGCAGAGACTCGTTGATGATGGGTGAACCAAAGAAGGCTCATAGCTTTCAGCTTGGCCTGCCCTGGACCAGGACCCGAGGTTTCTGGTTTTGCATAAACTCGAATGCAATCCACCAGAAGAGCAGCTTTTTCTAATAGTTCCTTGTGTGACAGTCCTAGCCACAAAAGCCTCATGAGAACTCTGGGCCAGAAAGCACAGGAATGGGTGTGATCGGGGCCATAGTAGGGATATGGTAACTGATTATAGGATACACCCCACCTCCCCTACCACAGATGTAGCTTTGGTTTGGTGGTTTGATTTTAGTACATTCCAAACTAATTTAGTCCCGTCTACACTGAATTCTTGTTGGGGACCCGAGAAGGAGTTTTTATTTCATTCTTGGCTTAAAAAAAAAAAATAAAGGCTGTATGTTCTTTTAAGAGAGAAAACAAAACAGGTTTTGCAAGGACTGGATTTTCAGTTCTGGAGTTTCCCACACTATCTATGAAAGGTTTTGGCAAGGGCAACCCATGGCTATTTAAGGTGAAAAAGATAAAAATAATATCTAATGCTTATGTAGAACTGTAGACTTTAAAATGGCTTTTCAACCAACTTGATCTCTGCCAGGTAGTGTGCTAGAAGAAAAAAGGAATAAAGCAAGGTCTTTGCTCTCAAGGACCTCACAGGTTAGCAGAGGGAGGTCAACATTGATGTTGCAGATGTAATAAGCCACTGTTCCATTGACCATTCTCTGCCACTGTGCAGGGGAGAGGAGGGAGGAGTCAATGGTGTTGTGTCAAGGGCAGGGTAATTAGGAAAATAAGACCAAAATATCATGAAATATTCAAGCTTAAAGGGACCTCAGACCTTATATAATGCTCATTCTAAACATGAAAGAACTCACATTCATTCTAAACACACTCATTCTAAAGATGAAAGAACTTCAACTCAAATGTGAAGTGACTTACCTAAGCTCAACTGGCTAGGTTAGCAATACAGTGGGTCTAGGGTGTTGAACTCCCAGTTCTCAGAGTCATAGTTTTATTTTGTTTTCTTCCCTCATGAACAATATCTTGCATCTTTAGGAGCAAATATCTGAGTACTCTGGGGGTACTGCAGTCTGCTGGTGAAGACCCTATTAACTCCTCTGCCCTGTATGCAGGGCTAGTTCAAGGCCAACTGGGCCTCCAGTCCATGCTCTCTGCCTTTTCTCACTCTTGCTGATGACCAGTGTTTTGATACTCAGGGTCTCTCCAGGAGTCAGATATACTCGTGCTCTCTAAAGAGTTAATGAGCTCATTCCGTAATCTCTTCTAGAGTATAGCATTTAGTAGATGGTCTTAGGACAAGTAGTTAATAGCAGGCTTTTAGGCACTGAATAGTTATTTGTGTGAGGCAAGAGTCTTCTTGTGTCACCTCAATCATACTACACGAAAGACCCTTCAGTAGGTCTCCTTTTAGAAGCAGTGAATTTGTTAGGGAAAATCTCTGCCTTGTTGTCAGAACCATTCATTAGCTCATGGAAATATGCTGGGAATCCACACCATTGCTGCTCGCAGGTGAGATTTAGAGGAGTAACTACTGTTTTACAGGAGAAGACCCAGAGAAGTGATGTGAAGGTCAAGGTCTCACAGGTGGATAGGACTTCCAGTGCTCCTGCTGCCTGAGGGCTTACTTCTAAACAGGCTCTGGTTCAGTCCAGACACTTACAGCTGCTGTGGAAATGCTGAGGCCCAAAAACCAGGTTTGAAGGCTGAAGATTCTTTGTGATAGTGGAAATACATCACCCTCTGTGCTCTTGGTTTGCTCCTTCTTCCCTGCATTGATCTCAAAAAGAAAACAAAGTATTGCCTTCCCTTTGAGTTTGACAAGTACTTTATGTTATAGGTCTCTTTTGTTACTTAATTCCTGGCTGCTTTTTGGTTCTGTGTACAAACTATTGGCTCCTGGGATAGCTGTGAGTGTGTGTATGTGTATGTATATGTGTGCTGTAATCTCCATGTGTCAATACACTAAAGCAATGAAGTCTCAAAGTTTGACTCAAGCAACTGCTTGGAGCTTCAAATCTGGCTTCAGGAAAGTCTAGATCCTAGAGTATTCTAGATTAAAAGTTTTTCAAATAGTTTAAGGTTAGAACTTTTATATTTTAAAAATTCCCAGAATCGTGACTAAGAACTTTCATATATATATATATATATATCTTTAAAAAACATAAAAGCAGATAAAAAGGATAAGCATAAAAGGATAACTTGAACCCAGGAGTTCAAGATCAGCCTGGCAAACACATAGACAGAGTTAGCTCCTCCCTGAACGCTTTTTAAAAAAATACTATGGCATTGTCAAAATCATATTAAAATAAAAGGGAGTAGCTAAGGTGAAAATTATTTCTCAATCCCATTACCTAATTAAATCATCTACAAACATATTTAAAATGTAGGAAATTCCTATCACCATCTGAATCTTAAACCAGTTAGTAAATACTTGATTCGCAGTGCTGTGTAATCCTAGAGAATTGACAAAACATATTCTAGAACCCATTTTCATGAGTCTATTATCAAATAAATGAATTGAAATTTTGATTAATTGAATCGTTGGCTAATTTGAACTCCTATACTCTTATTTAACAGAGAAGCAGCCGGGCTTGGTGGCTCAACCTGTAATCCCGCGCCTTTGGGAGGCTGAGGTGAGTGGATTGCCTGAGCCCGTGGGTTCGAGACCCACCTGGGCAGGCGAGAACTCATCTCTACAATAAATCAAAAAAATTAGCCGGGCGTGGTAGCGCACGCCTGTAGTTCCAGCTACTTGGAAGGCTGAGGCGGAAGGATCGCCGGAGCCCAGCAGGTTGAGGCTGCGGTGGCCGGGAGCGGCCACTGCACTCCAGTCTGGGCAACAGAGTGAGACTCCAACTCAAAAAAATCCCCAAAAAACAGAGAAGAAAAATGACAAGGAAAAATAATTCATGTGAGGGATTTAATTGTGAAGAATATTTCCAGAGCATTTTCAGAGTTAATACAGACTCCCACAACCCCCTGAAGGTGCCAGAACAATCTGGAATATAATGTAAATGATCCCAGAACCTTATGGTGCCTCAGTTTTCCTTGACAGATTTAGTCTGACTTTGCTAAGGCAAGAAGGTAAACCTAGAAAAAAAAGTGCATAAGCACAAAGGATTGGGGGTGAAAAGGAATGTTGCAAAAATATTTTGGGAGAGTTTTTGCATTAATTACCTGGAAAAATCAGTATTCCGGGGTGTTCTTGATAATGAGGTTTTATTGCAAAACACCCTACATATTTGAAAGATTGAGTAGGAGGCTTGACAAAGATGCATGGTCTAACATAGAGTCCTGTTAGAAGTGAGAGTTTACTCCAAGAAGCTCAAGGAATTCATCCTCGACTGAGCCTCCTGGGAAGTGCTAGGCTGGGGGATGTTTGATGGTGACAACTGCCATGATTCTGTCGCCGAAGCATATTCTGATTATGGCAGAGGAATTCTGCCTTTTGAGAATGAAGCACAGGGAGCTCATGGGAAGTTCCACGTGGTGGCTTGGCAGATCTCTCTGAAAAAGAAAATTATTTGTTATTTAGAAAATTTAAAATCCACAGAAAATTTTAAAAAACCAACCAACCAACCTAATGAACATTACAATGCACACTCTGCACCCCTTCACCCGGGGTTTCCAATGGCATCATCTTGGCTCACCACCTCCGTCATACTCTCCAGGTATAAACACTTCTTTGTGCCAAACCACTCACAAGTAGGCTGCAAACATCATGACACTTCATTCCTAAAAGCCTCTACATGCATCTCCCAGGAAAAAGAGAATTCTCTTACACAATCACACCGTTGACAATAATTTAATATTATCACCCAACCATTGGTCTGTATACTCAAATATTTCCAAATGTTCTGACAATGTCCTCGATGTACCCCAAACCCCAGACCACAGGTCTGTGGCCTATTAGAAGCCGGGCTGCACAGCAGGAGGTGAGCGGCAGGTGAATGAGTGAAGTTCCATCTATATTTACAGCCACTCCTCATCGCTTACATTACTGCCGGAGCTCCATCTACTGTCACATCAACTGTGGCATTAGATTCTCATAGGAACATGAACCCTATTTAGAACTATGCATGAAAGGGATCTAGGTTGTGTGTGCCTTATGAGGACTGAATGCCTGATTATCTGAGGTGGAGCTGAGGCTGAGGAGGTGATGCTAATGCCGGGGAGTGGCTGCAAATACAGATGAACTTTAGCAGTGAGGTTTGACTGCACAGAGACCAACATAAATCAATTGCTTGCAGACTTGTATCAAAATTCTACCAGAGAGTGACAAGTGATGCACTTCAATTGTACAGGTGCATCTGATGCCGGGCTTGAAGTCAGAATCTGACACTTATTTTAGTCTGTGCATGGCCCACGTATTATTTTATTTATGACTTCTGTCTGCACCTCTTTTCAAATAGGTAATTGTATAATTATTTCATTATATATTACAATGTAATAATAATAGGAAAAAAGTACACAGTTAATGTTATGCACTTGAATCGTCCTGAAACCATCCCTCTCTCTTGATCCGTGGAAAAACTGTCTTCCACGAAACTGGTCCCTGATGCCAAAAAGGTTGGGGACTGCTGTTCTATAACCTTTCACTACTACATTGCCTACTGTGTCTCTTTATTTTCCTCCAAACCAGAGCAATTCCCAGGTCTTTCTCTGTCCCTGATGACAATGAAGCTTTTGAGGTGTCTGAGATTGGTCTGATAGTTTCCTCACGATTAGATTCAGGTCAAACCATTATGGCAAGAACACCACACAAGTGATATGTGAATTCACTGTAGCACACAAAAAGTCGTAAAATGTCAGCTGTCCCACAGTTGGTGATGTCAAGTTCCACTACTTGGATAAAGTGGTGACCACCAGATCTCTCTGTCAAAAAGCAAATTCTTTCCTCCAGCCTCTCTGGGATTTAATAAGTAATCTGTGGGGTTATACATTGAGATTTTTTTAAACATATGTTGGTGACTTTTGCCTTAATCAATTATTACATTGGTAGGTTTTCTAATTGGATAAGTCCTTTTATATTTACT
>NW_007067165.1:109336-116256 GCF_000164805.1 Carlito syrichta | reverse complement strand
CCAGACTGGAGGGCAGTGGCCGCTCCTGGCCACCGCAGCCTCGACTTGCTGGGCTCCAGCCATCCTTCTGCCTCAGCCTTCCAAGTAGCTGGAACTACAGGTGCATGCTACCACGCCTGGCTAATTTTTTAATTTATTGTAGAGATGAGGTCTCGCCAAGCTGCCCGGGCGGGTCTCGCACCCACGGGTTCAGGCAGTCCACTCACCTCAGCCTCCCAAAGCACGGGATTACAGGCTGAGCCACTGAGCCCGGCTTCTTTCTACTTTTCAAATGTCAGTATGAACTTCTGCATCTTTTTCAGTGTTGTATTTTATTGTTATTGTTACTCTTTTAAAGTATATGTCTATTTATTATATACATTTATGGGGTACAAGTGTAATTTTTTTACATGGATATCTTGCATCCTGGTGAAGTCAGGGCTTTTAGTGTATCTATCACCGAAATAATGTACATCATAGCCGTGAAGTAGTTTCTCCTCACCCACCCTTTGTTTCTGTGTCTGTTACTCTTTATGATTCCCAATCATTTCAAACTTGGGAAATTAAAACCCCCTCAAGAACGGTTCCTTTATCCTTTTGACCTGTCTCCATCAGTCTTTGGACATGTGATTTCTGGCATAAGATGCATCAGATTTTTCACTGCCTAGGCCTGGAATCAGCATTTCTCAGTGGTTCTTATTGGTATTGAGTGGTATTTGGAAACACACACACACACACACACACACACACACACACACACACACACACACACACTTCTTCATACTTCTACATTCCATTCATATAGAACTCCACAGATTTTCCCCCAACTTCTCACATTTTATATTTGTATCTCTCATTCGCAAAGTGAAAACCCTGGTTCCCGGCAATATTAATTTACTTACACATTTACTCTATATTACATCATAAACAAAATAGCTTCAAAATGACAACATGAATGCCACTAAGAGCAGCACCCCTAATTGTGAATTTTACAGTTTCTTTGCAATTCATCTTTTTAGACTTCAATAGTCCCCCTTTATCTGTAATTTTGCTTTCCAGAGTTTCCATACCTGTGGTCAACCTCAGACTGATAATATTGAATGGATAATACCAGAAACAATTTATAAGTATTCAACTGCACACCCTTCTGAAGAGTGTGATGAAATCTTGAACTACTCTGCTCAATCCCACTGTGACACGAACCATCTCTTTTCCTAGTGTGTCCATGCTGAAGACACTCCCTGTCCATGAGTTACTGAGTAGTCCTCTTAGTTATCCGATTGACTGTTGCAGTATCACAGTGCTTGCGTTCAAGTCACCTTTATTTTACTTAATAATGGCTCCAAAGCACAAGAGGAATGATGCTGGCAATTTGGGTATATACCAAAGGAAAGCCATAAAATACCTTGTTTTAAGTAAAAAGCTATAAGAGCTCAACTTAATAAGGAAAGAAAAAATTGTGTGTTTATTTTTCCAAGGTCTACGGTAAGAATGAAAAAGAAATTCATGTTAGTTTTGCTGTCACACCTTTCAAACTTTATCATAAGTATGTATATATAGAAAAAACAGTATATGTAGGGTTTGGTACTATCCATGGTTTCAGGAGTCCACGGGGGGGGTCTTAGAACATCTCTATGAGTTAGGGGGGATTACTACATGGCCCACTGTATTCAAGTTACTTGAAATAATTATTTTTCTCTGTATCCATATGCTTTTAATTTTGCATAGAGTTAGAATCATTTGTTTGTGTTTGCTTTCAGTTTTAAGGGTTTGCTTTTTATATTTTTTGTGATTTACTTTTATTTTTAAATATGGAAACTCTTAACATGATCAAAAAATCAAAATTATCTAAAAAGAGATACTCAAAGAAATCTCATTGCTCCCTAGATCGCCTTTACTTCATTTCTACCGCCTTCTATACAGAGTTATTTATGACTAGTTTCTCATTTTTTCTGCCTGTTTTTTTCTTTTTATAAAAAATAAACAGATATGTGTATATGTATATTCTTATTTTCCCATTCTTTTAGAAAACAGCACAGTCTATAACCTCTTAAGTACTTTAATGTATACTGTTTGGGCTGGGCTCAGTGACTTAGCCTGTAATCCCAGCACTTTGGGAGGCCGAGGTGAGCAGATTTCCTGAGCCCATGGGTTCGAGACCCACCCGGGCAACTCAGCAAGACCTCATCTCTACAATCAATCAAAAAAATTAGCGTGGTAGCGTGCACCTGTAGTTCCAGCTACTTGGAAGGCTGAGGCGGAAGGATTGCTGGAGCCTAGCAGGTCGAGGCTGTGGTGGCCCGGGGTGTGCCACTGCACTCCAGTCTGGGTGATGGAGTGAGACTTCAACTCAAAAATAAATACATAAAAACAAATAAAATGTATACTGTTGGAAGTCATGTATGATCTCTCTGCACTACTATCCTGTGGTGCTCAGGGAGTTTTCAGTATGGTCCAAATTACAGCCTCAGGCTTTTTATGCTTTGCGGTGGTTCCTCATTCAGAGGCCTGGGTTGATTCTTCACTTTGATGCAGCTTTGCAAATTCAAGGCCCTCTTATGGTGGACAGGGTGGGGGTGGGGGGGAGAGGGTAGAGAAATCATTTCTTACCCACAGTCCTCTCAATCAGGACATTTTTATACACTGGACCTTCCCTCATGATGACCAGAGAAAATGACACACATCATGTTTCTATTTTAACAAGGCATGGCTTCTGGAGGGGCTGCAAGTTCACGTTTGGCTATACATTTAACAGGCAACCAATGTTACCATTAGGAATAGCTTGAATGACAATTCAAGTTCTGTTAGAGTCAGGCTAGACAGATTCTGCTGGAAATCCCGTTCAGAGATATAAAAAAGCAGATAGGCTGAGTTAAGATTTTAAATTTATAATTCCGTTGCTTATCGAAGCAGTCTTCTGCTGATTCCTCTTTGTTCCAACTGTATGCGGTATCTCAAATTTCACTTGTCTTCTCCAAGCGTAGAGTTTAACAATTAGGTAATATAACAAACAGACCTTTCCCAGGCTCTGAGCGCCATCTTGGCAGAGGTGCCACAGTTGTGGCGAGAGTGGCCTCTTCAAGGAGTACCTAGTTAATGCCCAGGGGAGAAGAACGGGGTCAGGATGACCGCCCTAGAAGGGACTGCTCTATTAGGCAGGAAAATGTCACAGAGAAGTACACGCTCTTTTCCATGAGAGGCTCTTGGAGAGAAAAATCATAAACACAAAGCTTTGGAGCAGACTCCCTGGGAAACCATTTATTGCTACAGTTTCACGGGTTGGCTTTGGAATCTTGTCTCCAGCCCAACTCTCGTTCCAGCTTGTTCCGCCTTACCCAAGCAATTGGGTCATGTCCCCACCAGGGTGTTGGACACTCTGATAACTTTTAGAGACAAAGACAGCATGCCATGACTACACGTCTCTCTTGATGTCCGACATACAGAATCCACATCCTTCAGCAATGCATTTGGAGGTCTGCCAGAGTCACCATATGCCTGTCTCAGAAATGTCTCATCTTGTTCAACAGGGAACCAGTGAGACACTGGGTCCCAAGCTGAATGGGGTCTTGCAATAACATTATACTTCATCAGGATGAAAGTCAGAGAGGCTTTTGCCACAGCATGAAGATCTCCTGGGGTATCACTTTTAGCATCCACTTCCTCCACAAAAATAGCTTTTCTTGGAGATTGTCAGAAATAAATCTTGAAAAAGGAGTTATCTTTCCCCAGGCTCCCTTGTACAGAGGATGGAGATGAGGAAGAGATGGTGGCAAGAATTCTCTTCTCCATTATTGCAGAGGGTGGGTACTTCATAGGTTGGGTACTCTATAGATTGATCACACATCCACTTTATCCCCAGTTCTCTGACTTCTTTGGTGCCATGGAAGGTAGGATTAAAAGGCAAAGGGTAGTTGAAGCAAAAGGAAGAGGAGTTAATATGTGTTGAATGCCTTCTATGTGCTGGGTAAGATACATGCTTTGTGGAAACCTAGCCATAACCCTGTAAATTAATTAATTTCTGTATTCTACAGAAGGGGCAATGAAGTCTCCATCCTACTGAATGGCTTGCCCAAAGTTGCACAGATGGTAAGGGATGAAACCAGGCTTTGAACCTAGGCTTGTCAGCCCTGTCCAGTACATCACGTCTCTCACTGGTGTAGGGATACAGAATCCCTATGGAAGTGAAAAATGGATTGGGAGGAAACAGAATGATGTCCAATACTGGGAGTAGAGGGAATAAAAGGTAACTTCACTCCTTTCCTCTCTGGTTTCTCTGTTCATTATCACAGGATTAGAGGTGGAAAGTTGGCAATGGGGTGGCACTTCTGTGAAGAGAAGTAAAGCAATAACAATCCAAGAACAACTGAAGGAGGACACTCTTTGAGAATCTGGGAGAATGGTAAAAGGGGTAAAAGGCAAGAGTCGTTTTTCTCTCTCCTCTCTCTTTTCAGTGTTATGACTTAGGACCCAAATGCATTCAGCTTAAAAATCACTTTTGAAGTTGGATAGCTAAAAGTCACAGTCCTCAAAATTTTTGATCTCAGAGTCCTTTCATTCATAAAAACTGTGGAGGAATCTTAAGTGCTTTTGTTCATGTGGGTCATATTTAGTGATATTTACCAAGACAGAAATTAAAATAAAGAAAATGTTAAAATATTCATTAGTTTACTTAATAGAAATAATTTACTGTTGCATGCTAAATAACATATTTTAATAAATGAGTCTATTTTCCAAAACAAGGTATTTAATGGGTAGAGAAACATTTTTTCGTTTTTGTGAAAAAAATGTGTGGCTTAATAGAAGACAATGACATTCCAGTTGCTTTTGCATTTAATCTGTTGCAATATATTGTTTCAGTTGAAGCATATTCGGTAGAAGCTTTACACAGATAATGTAGTTGGAAAAGGGAGTATCTTAATAGCCTTTTCAGATAATGTTACTGTTCTTCGATACTTCACCAAAGCTCAACAAGTGGTAGTTTCTCATATCAATGAACTTTTTGTGCTCTGTGAAATTGAAATCTATTGTTCTATCTTGCACTGTGAATATATCTTTATTCAAGCATGATTCTATGATTTTTTTGCATTGGTAATTTGGAATATATTAGTTTCCTGAGTCATGCAAATCTTCCAAAGGTTGATTAGTTTTATTTTAAAAAGTCACATTCATTAATCACTAATTTCATCAGAAAGGTCTCCAAGCTCAAAATAGTGGTTAAAAGTTTTCCTATGTTCTTATTTGTCTTGAAACCTCAAATTTTATCATTGGCCACACTGATGGTATTTCTCTTTAAGTGTATTATTCACTTTGTTCATTAAAAAAAGAAAAGTCTGCCGAATACACAAATCTAAATAGCCACAGTATTATGACTCGTCATTCTTTCAAGTAAAAATGTTGCTGCATGAAAAAAATCAGATAGTTCGGCTCATAGCTCAATCATATAAGTGCTTTTCTTTGAGATAATCACTGGACTTCAGTGTGCATTTAGTCACACTGTATTTTTTTTGTTTTTTGAGTCAGAGTCTCACTCTGTCACTCTGGCTGGAGTGCAGTGGCCTACTCATGGCCACCTCCGTGTTGACCTGCTGGGCTCCCATGATCCTACTGCCTTAGCCTTCCAAGTAGCCAGAACTGCAGGCATGTGCCACCACACCTGGCTAATTTTTGATCTATTGCAGAGATGAGGTCTCATCAAATTACCTGGGCTGGTCTTGAACCCGCAGGTTTAGGCAATCCACTCGCCTCTCCTTCCAAAGTGCTGGGATTACTGGCTGAACCACTGAGCCAGGCTCCCACATATTAAAAAGACATGCTCTCAAAGGTCAAAATTCAATAACGTAACTAGTTTTTTCCTGCTTCATTAAGGACATTCTCAAGATAAATTGGCATTTTTCCCCCTACAAGTATGTGATGCTGAAGAATATGACCACTAGTAGAGTTTAGTGTCACTTCCTTGTTTTATGTTAAGTGTAACAGCAGTCTTATCTACCATTTCTGTTGCGCCATCAGTGCAAATGTCAACATCGTTGATCCAGGATAAAACATGAGAAGTTTAAAAGTTATTCAGCACTTTGAATATGTCAGTGCCACTGTTTATTGCCAAGCGCTTATATAACACATCTTCTCTGATCATTAGTTGTTGCTGATACCAGACAAAGTCAAGCAAAACAACAAGTTTAGCCATATCTATAGACTCAACTAGTTGTAAATAAAAGTGCAGTTCTGCAGAGGAGAGACGAACTCAACTTCTTTGTTTACAGATATATTTTTAATTTGTCAAGTTACTGTGTTTTGGGGAAGTGGCAGTGTCAAGATTTCTTTAACTGACTTTTCATCCAGCAGGCAATCAGCAAAAGTCAAATGTAGAAGCCTTATTAATGTCTTAGTTATTACGTTTACTTCTCTAGCCAATGCTCTAAATGCTGAATTTCAAAATGATACCACAGCTTAATTGACACCAAAATACTATTCGACAATGTTTTTTTGTGTGTGTGTAAGACACACCTGGTAAATAATCATCTATAAAACTAAGGAAAAGATAGCTTTTGCTATATGATTATTTCTTATTTAAGGTTTGCCCAGTTTCTTTGGAGCAATTTTTTCCTTCTGTGAGTCAGAAAACTCTCTGACTTTTTATCTTTATTAGCATTTTAATCTTTATTAGTATTTTAGAGATACACAGTACAGCTGTAGGTTGAAAAGTCAGTCTCTAATCTCCCCCTTTAAGCCAATGATTTATCTTAAAATGCAAGAAAAACATACTTGTTTATTCACTTATGATTATTTTTTAAAATCAGCTTTCTAGGCAGGGCACAGTGACTCAAGCCTGTAATCACAGTACTTTGGGAGGCGGGGCTGGGAGGATTGCCTGAGTTCAGGTGTTTGAGACCAGCCTGAGCAACATGGCGAGACCTCATCTCTACAATAAATCAAAAAATTAG
>NW_007067165.1:44067-109316 GCF_000164805.1 Carlito syrichta | reverse complement strand
CCAGCAGGCAATCAGCAAAAGTCAAATGTAGAAGCCTTATTAATGGCTAAGGCAGTAGGATCATGGGAGCCCAGCAGGTCAACACGGAGGTGGCCATGAGTAGGCCACTGCACTCCAGCCAGAGTGACAGAGTGAGACTCTGACTCAAAAAACAAAAAAAATACAGTGTGACTAAATGCACACTGAAGTCCAGTGATTATCTCAAAGAAAAGCACTTACGTTTAATTACGTTTACTTCTCTAGCCAATGCTCTAAATGCTGAATTTCAAAATGATACCACAGCTTAATTGACACCAAAATACTATTCGACAATGTTTTTTTGTGTGTGTGTAAGACACACCTGGTAAATAATCATCTATAAAACTAAGGAAAAGATAGCTTTTGCTATATGATTATTTCTTATTTAAGGTTTGCCCAGTTTCTTTGGAGCAATTTTTTCCTTCTGTGAGTCAGAAAACTCTCTGACTTTTTATCTTTATTAGCATTTTAATCTTTATAGTATTTTAGAGATACACAGTACAGCTGTAGGTTGAAAAGTCAGTCTCTAATCTCCCCCTTTAAGCCAATGATTTATCTTAAAATGCAAGAAAAACATACTTGTTTATTCACTTATGATTATTTTTTAAAATCAGCTTTCTAGGCAGGGCACAGTGACTCAAGCCTGTAATCACAGTACTTTGGGAGGCGGGGCTGAGAGGATTGCCTGAGTTCAGGTGTTTGAGACCAGCCTGAGCAACATGGCGAGACCTCATCTCTACAATAAATCAAAAAATTAGCTGGACATGGTGGCACATGCCTGTAGTTCCAGCTACTTGGAAGGCTGAGGTGGAAGGATCACCTGGGCCCAGCAGGTCAAGGCTGCGGTGGCTGTGAGCATGCCACTGCACTCCAACTTGGGTGACAGAGTGAGATTCCAACTAAAGAAAAAAAAAAATCAGCTTTCTCAGGTTGAAAATAAAAGCAAATTTAAAATACATTTTAATTATTTTAGAATAAAATTAAGTTCTAAAATAATGTTTTAGATAAAACTTAGAAAAATTTAAAAATTCAAAAATATTTTTGTAAAAGAAGACAAAAATTATATCTACTCTTTTGTTTTTGTACTTCTGCATAGATATGAGAAAAATCGGGGGTTTAAAATTGCAATTTATTGGGCAGTAGGGATGATACAACTTGTAGCTGGCAAAATCTCAGTAGAAGTTCTGAGAACAAACTGAGCTAGCCTTTGAAAGCACATGTGTTCATATCCTAAACCTACAATTTAAAAATATTATGGAAAACCCAAGAACACACAAACACATATCTCATTAATTATCAAAACAATGGCATCATTGCAGTCATGTGACTTCAGGGGAACACCTCATACACTCATGAGAGAAAAAGAGTGAAAAGAGAAATGATGTCTTGGTAACACAATGAAAATAATTTTGACATCATGGACCCTCTATAGAAACTGCTGATTCTTTGAGAGCTGCTGAATGAGAGGAAACTGCACAAGGCTCACAGGAAAGAAGGAAAGATTAACTATTTAGGTTCTGTTTTTGATTTTTAAGGAAGAGAGATAAGGGGTGAGGATGTGTGAGGGTTTCACATTGTCAGGCCTAGTTTGTGTAGGCAAGCAGAGAGGAATTTGTGAACGGCAGTCCTACTCAGGAATATAGATGTATTTGGTTGGAGTATATCTTTTTTGTGTGTGTGATTTGAAGTCAACTCTGTGTTGCCAAAGATTGCTGACTTGGGTACAAGTCTGATGGAAAGTTGAGGACACCTAATAGTCACCAATCAGCATGAAATTTTTAAAGGGTGAAAGGGGAAAAGCACAGACAAAAAAATTGCATTTGGAAGGATTACTTTCTCCTTCCCGAAGCCCCACAACTATGGTTCTTTACTTTTTCAAATCATATATAAGAAAAGTGAATATTTATTTCTTTATCACTGTTATTCCATTAGAGTTTCTGATTCTCATTCCCACACACCCATTTCCTTGCTTAGGATTTTCTTGCTACATAATAAAGGATCTGGGCAGGTGCCTTTCTGACTAATTATTCCCCCATCAAATCCTTACTGGCGTATTGGCAACTCTCACGGTCTGATGCTTCTTCATATTTCCCCCCTCTATCCCATTAGAGTATTTAAGACAAATTGAAAACAAAACCCAAAACATAAACAATCATAAAACTCTACAGCAACACAATTCATTAAAAAATTTCTGTGAAAGGCCTAACATCTTGGATCTACAAGGAACTCAAACATGCTGAAAAGAAAAAAACAAACAACTTCATTATAAAGTGGGCAAAAGATATGAACAGACACTTCTCAAAGGAAGACATCTGAGCAGCCAACAGACACATGAAGAAATGTTCAACCTCACTAATCATCAAGGAGATGCAAATCAAAACTACACTGAGATACCACCTAACTCCAGTCAGAATGGCAATTATCAATAACAAAAAATAACAGTTGCTGGAGAGGGTGTGTGAAAAGGGAACACTTCTACACTACCAACAGGTGAGAGTGTAAACTAGTGCAACCTCTGTGGAAATCAGTGTGGCGATTCCTAAAAGCTCTAAAAGTCAACCTTCCATATGACCCCGCAATCCCCCTACTGGGAATATACCCTGAAGAACTCAAATCACTCTATCAAAAAGATACCTGCACAAGTATGTTTATTGCAGCATTGTTCACAATAGCAAGGCCCTGGAACCAGCCATGCTGTTCATCAAAAGTGGACTGGATTAAAAAAATGTGGTACATATACATGATGGAATACTATGCAGCCATAAGAAAAAAAATCATGAATTTCGCAGCAACCTGGATGGAACTAGAGTCTATAATACTGAGTGATCTCTCACAGAAACAAAGATCTGAGTATCACATGTTCTCATTCATATAGTGGCCCTTGAACATCTATCATAATACTATAAGAAAAGGACTGACAGTGGTGGGAAACTATGGGGGGGGTAGGGAGGGGAAGGGAGGTGGGACTAACGGTAGTGAATATCTGTCTGGGGACGGGGGGGACACCCTTTATCAACAAGGGTGCCTGAACGATGCATATTTGTAAACCTAACCCTTAACTGTGCCCCACAATTTTAAAATTAAAAATTAAAAAAAAAAAATTTCTGTGATGATGAAAATGTCCCATCCTGTGCTTCTCAATATGGTAGCCACTAGCTATGGATCCAAAAAATGCAGCTGGTGCAACTGATGAATTGAATATTTTAACATAATTAAACTTAAACTTAAATAGCCACAGGTAGCTTGTGTCTACCATATTTGATAGCACATCCCTAGATACCATTGGCTCTGGCCACCAATCTTGTTAGTTTCACCTTTGTCTCTTTTTTCCTAAACCCTTTGGGTTATAATGACATATCTTTCCTCTGTAGCATTTATTCATGTTGTTTTCTGTTTGATGAAACTTTATTTCACTTAAATTCCTATTTCAATGCTATATATTTTGCTAAATTTCCCCAGCCTATGGAGCAAAATTGATTGTTCCTTACTTCGTGCTCACATAGTCTTTTGCTCATGCTACTTACTAGTAGATCTCCTGCAAAGTTGTTACTTTTGTAGTAGTAATATGTTTGTCTTTCTCCTGCAGTCCAATACAGATGCCACCGGCACTTGTGGCTACCTACATTTAAATGCATTAAAATGAGTTAAAATTAAAAATTCATTTCATCAGTTGCACTTGCCATTTTAGGGATTCACATATGCCTAGTGGCTACCAGGTTGGATTGCACAGATATAGAACATTTCTATCATTGCAGAAAGTTCAACTGGACAGCACTGACTAAATTATCTGATAGGAAAGACATCTTTGTGTCATTAGGATGTTCATGATGTTCGGAAGGCAGTAAACACTTATCCTATCAGGCCATGTCAAGAAGAAAGGGTTTATGGTCACATTTAATGCTAGTATGTGAAAGATAGAACCAAAAACCAGTTGGTGAGTTAAAGAATCAGGAAGTTGAAAAGACGGCAAAACACCAAAGCCTCTTTTGATGGTGATAATGAAACTAAGACGGAGGGTTAGATATCTGATGAGTTAGCAGATCACGGTTAAAATCAAAGAAAGAAAAGTTGCCAGATAAAAAGGTCATAAGGCAAAGGATTTTCTTGGGCAATTGTCTGCATCCCTGTTCAACCAATGGGAATTTTAGAGTTGCAATCAAGGCATGGCTTCTATCAAATGGAAGGTAAGTGTGCACTAATTGTGAAATAAAATGGGACAAAATGTAAATTCAAATTATACATTTTAGATATAAAAATGTATGAGTTATATGCCACATACACACTGAAGAGAAATAGACAGTTCTAGGATGAATAGTTGTTCCCATCAGCAAGTTCACAGTCTAGGTAGAGAGACAAACACATAGACAACCAGCCAGAGGAGTATGATGATGTTGTACTAATATGAATAAAAGATGGAGGGAGTCCACCAGGAAGAGTGGTTAATTCTACTCTGCTTTCAATGGCCACATTCTTTCCAAAATGAATCTCATATCTAGGTAGTGCAATGTGGGTACACAAATTTTTGCCATATTGAGGCATGGATGCCCTCTTAACAAACATAATACATTTCTGCTTCTAGTGATCTGAACATCACCTCCTTCTTATAAAGATGCCACCAACTTCACTCCTGAATACTCGAACATTTTTCCTTTTATCAGTAGACAATTGCTAAACCCATGTTGCTGGAGTATTTACTGGGCGTCCTGCATACTGCTGGATGCTTTGGAAGATAAGTGGGTCCTTGTCCTCAAATAGCTTAGAGTTCTGATAAGAAAACAAGAATAATGTGCTTAAAAATATCAACACCAATCCAATACAGTGTATGTTAAATATCAGATAAATGGTATTGTCATTAAGTGCTAGGCCAATTCGGGGGGGGGGGGGGATGGTTTCCAGCTGCTGTGATCCAGCTGCTGTGATTAATCAACAGAAGGATGCCCAGGGGAATGGTAGCTAGGTCTGTTTTCTGAGGTCTTTACTGCTAAAATAAGCCATTTCAGAGAGTAAGGAAACTGACTCCAGTAAAAAAAAGTTTCACTCTGCCTGGTCTTCTAAAAGAGTGTTAGCAAGTAGACTTTCTATTGTAATTCAATGACTAGCAGCTTGACACAACTGTCGTAGATTGCTCTGGTTTTATTTTGTTTCAGATTCTCTTGGATATGAATTAAGCTACAGTACAGAAATTCTTTAGGTTTATAAAAGTACCATTCTGGTATCAGGCTCTTGTAGATTACTAAAGGTCCCTTTATTAGTTGTGGTCTTGGAAAAAAAATCTAGATTCTTATAATTTATTTGTAATTCATGGCAAAGTAGAGTAAGATCTGAATTTAAATTCTAGTTTTGCTCTTTGCCACTTGTGTGACCTTGGAAAAGTCAACATCTCTGGTCTTTTCTCTTTTTATTTTTCACTGACTTCTGCTTTTATTCTTGAGGTATGTAGAAGATGTTAAATAACATCAGAAGTAATTAATTAATCCAACAGTTAGCATCCAGCTTAATAAGATCCAGTATCTCTCATCTGTCCATTTTTTTCTTTTGTTATCCTACAATTCTGTCTCTAGCTTCCCTTTGTTTATAGATTACATGATACTATCTTCAACATAAGAAAGGAGACGTAAAACCTTCATCAGGACCACCTAAAATGAGGGCTGCACTTTTAAATACTCATAAGGAGACACTTCACCTAAATTTAATGTATATTATGCTTACACTATGGTATAGGGATACAGGTTTTGGGTACTGAAAGATTAAACAGTTGGGGGTAGGATTCTTTCTTAATTCCTTCTATACTTTCCTTTAGTTATATAGATCTGAGTTTTTGACCTATATCATTTTTTTTCATCTTAAAGAATTTTTAGCATTTTTGGCAGGGCGAGTCTGCTGGCCATGAATTCCCTTAGTTTTTGCTTGTTTGAGAAAATGTCTTTCCTCCATTTTTGAAGAATAATTTTGTTAGATATAGAATGCTAGGTTGATGGGATTTTTTTCTTTCAACACAAATATTTTATTCAGCCGGGCTCGGTGGCTCAGCCTGTAATTCCAGTGCTTTGGGAGGCTGAGGTGAGTGGATTGCCTGAGCCTGCGGGTTCGAGAGCTGCCTGGGCAACTTGACGAGACCTCATCTCTACAATAAAATAAAAAAAATTAGCCAGGCATGGTAGCACACACCTGTAGTTCCAGCTACTTGGAAGGCTGAGGCGGAAGGATTGCTGGAGCCCAGAAGGCTGCAGTGGCCGGGAGCGTGCCACTGCACTCCAGTGTGGGTGACAGAGTGAGACTTCAACTCAAAAAAAAAAAAAAAATTATATATATATATATTTATCCCATTCAGTTTTTGCTTTGGTTTCTGACAAGATGTTCATTGTAGTTTTTATCCTTGTTTTGCTACAGTTAAGGAGTTTCGTTCCCTTTGTTCTCCCATCTCCATCACCTTCTTGAAAGATTTTGTGTTTGTCTTGGCTTTCTGCTGTTTGAATAGATTATGCCTAGGTATAGATATTTTTGGTATTTAGTCTGCTTAGAGTTATTTTAGATTTCTGGGTCTGTGGTTTGGTGTCTGTCATTAATTTTAAAAAATACTCAGCTATTATTACTTCAGATATTTCTTCTGCTTCTTTCTATATCTTCTTCTTCTGGTATACTAATTAACTGAATATTATACCTTTTGAAATTGTTCCTTAATTCTGGAATATTCTGCTCTTACATTTTTAATTCTTTTTTTATCTTGGAAAAAGAGAAAGTTTGGAACGTTTCTATTTGAACTGTCTTCAAATTCTTTCCTTGGTTATGTCCAATATACTGATGAACCCATCAAAGGCATTCTTCATTTCTGTTACAGGATTTTTTGTTTCTCACATTTCTTTTTGATTCTTAGAGTTTTCATTTCTGTGCTTACATTATTCATCTTTTTTTTTTTTTTTTTTTGCTTTAAAAAAATTTTTTTTATTAGGCCCTTAACATGATAATCATGGTTTTTAAATTTCCTGTCTAATAATTCCAAATTCAGTGCCAGGTCTGAGTTTGATTCTGATGCTTACTTTGTCTCTTCAGATTTCGTTTTTGCTTTCCTTTTAGTACTCATTCTAATTTTTTTGTTGAAAACTGATTATGATGTGTTGAGTAAAGGAACTGAGGTAAACAGGCCTTTTAATGAAACATCACACTGTACTTAATAAATATGTACAATTATGTGCCATTAAACATTTTTAAGTAGGAAAAATAAGTTTTCATGTGAAGTTCTGTGTTAATCTGGCTAAGAGTTGGGGTGTATTTAATGTTTGTTGCAGCTGTCGGTACTAGACACTTTAAGTTTCTCTATTGTCTTCGTCTCCCCTTTTGCAATTGGGCTTCCCTGAGAACTCTTCCAATAGAGTTCCATCTTGCTGTGGTTTTAGCTGTAGTCACTGTTATTAGGAAGGAATCCTGTTGGTATAGGTCCTGTTAGTATAGTGGTAAGTATGAAGGAGGAGAAGCATTCTATAATCTTATGATTAACTCTCAGTCGTTTAGTGGGTCTTTGACATTCTCGGGGTTTTCTTAGTTTCCCCCCGCCCCATTCTATATTTGATACAGAAAAGTTAAAGGGGACTGGGGCTAAGAAATACAAGTTCTCCCAGGTGGAATAAAGCTCTGAAAACATCTTTTCCCCTGGAGAGAAGGTTTTTGAGATAAAGAATGCTCTGGGTGTGTTTTATAATGGTTACTTGTCCTCTCCTCCTGCTCAAGCTAGTAGGGGAATTTTTTTTTCTTTTTATGATGAGAACCTGGTGGAACTTTTAAAGATAAACCCATGAAACTGGAGGGGGCTCCCTCTAATACTGTGCTCCCAAGAGTTTTTCACTCTGAAGCTAGTGTCCACTGAGCCTTGAAACGTTTATCAAAATTACTATTTAAGTGTTCCTACCAGTTTATGACTCCAGCAAGTTCTGCTCCAGGTAAATAGATATTGTCCATGCATCTCTGAATTTGCCTTTTCCTCCAGATTTTGAGTGTTAAAGATATACACTTTGACTGTTTGATTTGAATGGACTCACAGTGTGAGCTAGATTTTGCATGTGTGTCCTTCTCACATGCAAATCAAACTTGGCTCTAAAACTACACTTGGTTTTCAAGCTTTTTGTTTAGGTTTGTTCTGGGAGTGGGGGCAATGGGAACAGAAGGAAAGATGCGCTTTGCATTATGCTTTGCATTTAATGAATTCTTCAGATTCTGTTTTATTTCTTGGGCTTATGGTAACACGTTTCAGTAATTACAAAGGAGTGCCCTGAAAAATTGTATTCTTTATATCTGTAGTTTTTAGTCCATGTATAAGATTGAGTAAATAGGAAGAAAGCTTGTTTCGCCAGGTATTTTTTTCTAATAGATTAGAGCATTTGAAGATCTCTCCATTTTTTTTTTTTCATTTTTCTCATGGGATGGACATATTCCAGAGACAAACTAATTGACCTATTGCCAAATCGAAATTAAAAAAAAGAGCACGGTTCCTCTCTGTTCAGGTTGCTGGCTCGTGAGGACCTGAAGAATCAAGTTCCTTCCCTCAGGTCATGCAGATAGGGCGTTGTAGTATGTACAGCTACATTTGTTAAACTGGATGGCAGTCCTTAAGGTCAGAGCTATATAATCTACCATAAATTCCCATGGTGCATGGCATACCATTGATTGCAAATCACTTAAAAAATACTTTACAAACAGAAATGATATTTTAAGTGTAATATATCAGAAAATAGAAAAAAAAACCAAGCAAATGTACTTCACAATTAATTGTCCCCTTTTCATATATCTTCTTCCTTCCTCCTTTTTCCTATGTATATTTCTCATATAACTGTAATTACAGTGCAAACATGAACTGCTTTCTTAACATTATTTATTGCTATGGACAGAATTATGTTCCTCCTTACCCAAACTGATATGCCCTAACTCCCAATGTAACTGTATTTGGAGACAGGGTCAGTAAGGAGGTAATTAAAATTAACTGAGGTCATAAGGTTGTCATAAGGATCATAAGGATTCTAATTCTATAGGACTGTTGTCCTAATAAGAAGAGGAAGAGACAATGACATCTCTCTTTTTCTCCCTGTTCAAGCTCAGAGAAAAGGCCATGTGAGAATACAGTGAGAAGCTGGCCGCCTGCAAGCCAGGAAGAGAGCGCTTACCAAAAATCGATCTTGATTTTGAACTTTCAGCCTCCAGCATTGCGAGAAGGTAAATGTCTGTTGTTGCAAAACCTCCCAGTTTGTGGTATCTTGTTATAGCAGCCTGAACAGACTAATACATTAATGCTGCTAATAATCTTTACAATTAGTTATTTCAATGGCTACAATTCTGACCTTTATATCCCAGGAGATTATTATGTAGTATGCTATCCTAGAGAGACCTTGTGATAAACAAATATATTGTGTTATATAAGTTTGGGAATCACTTGTCTAAACAAAATTAAGAAATCTTTATTTCTTCATGACATCCTGGAGCCTTTCAAGAGGCTGTACCACGTACAGGACATTTCTCTGACTAGTATTATATGAAACATGATTCTAAAATCTTTGTATTTTGCACATTTTTGCTAAATTGGTTTTTCTACTTGGCATCCAAACTGGTTTCATTAATACACTGTGGAGATGGAATAAAGCAATAAGTCATCTTGTTCTCTTTGTAGATTCGCTTTAGGTTAGAGTTGTACTTGAAATAAGCATTGAAACTATATGGAACCTACCTCGGGGTACTAATCCTTAATTGAGCTTCCCAAAGTTCTCATTTACTGAGTTCTTGTTCCTTTCTTCTGATTGTCCGTGAATTTAGAAAAGAAGTTGAATAGGGTGAGCAATAGATTCTTTGAGACGTCAATAAAGTGTTTTTAATGCTGGAACAGTTTACTTTAGATAAGATGTTTTGGGGATTATATGTGAGGAAATTAGGGGTGTAACACTAGCTAGGGAAAATAATCTAGAGTTGCCTAACATACTGGGTTCAATAACATGTTTGTGTGTGCGTATTTTGTTGTTGTTGAGACTATGTGTTTTGGAATGAGCAATAAGGGTTGGTTGGGTTATATGGGTGTGATTGTAGTGTTATAGATTTCTGTTCCTCTCCCTTAGCCTCCTGTTAGATGATGAGAACTTAATGGTATTTGAACATGTGGAACCCAGAGCACACTCTGTTCCCAATAAGCCTTGTAAAGTCCATATTGCACAAGGTACTTGCTTTCCAGTTTTTACTGTTCCAGGCTCTAGAATTTTGCCACAGGGGATAAGTCAGACATCTATAGCTATAACTATAGCTGCATCTACATCTAAATCTACATCTAGTTTTTATCCTTGGGAAATTTTAAAGGATGTGATTAAATTGGGTGACTCAAGCCATCTTATGGAATTAGAATGATAAATCTTTTGGTAGATGTTTAATGAAAGCATAAAATTCTGTATTAACAATGAACAGAATGGGGCTCTGTTTCTTTTCATGTAAAAAAGCTTTTAACCATAGATGACTAAGTAAATAATTTCTGTTTTAGCTCTATTCATTTTCTTTTCTTCTCGCGTTGTCGAGATTTTGATAATTCTTAATAATATGAGAGAGATGATCCACAACCAACATGTAAAATCAATCAGATTTCATGTTCACTGCCACATCTTTCCAATGGACTCTTCTTCATCCACCTGGTGTCACTTGTTTATTACCAAGAGAACGATTCCTTCATATTCTCTTTGACATTCTCTCCAATGAGTGTTCTGTGGTCTACAAGGAATTTCTGTGCTTTGCATTCATGTATATATTTGCGTTCTCCTCCAATTATTCACTGTTTTTGTTAGGAAGAATAACTCCCTGGCAGAGATTCAAGCTGGGGAGAAATAGGAGTTCCATGTTTCCTAGACATATTTCATAGTGTCCATCAACACCCCATTCGAAACAATGCTGCTTCATGTTCCTTCTCCCCCTCCAACTGCAGCTGACTGGAAAAATGACTCAAGAGAGAGAGATGGGAAGCAAAACATGGCATTTTATTTTGGTAGAAAAATTTAATTTGTTTAGATAATAAAAAGCAGGAGTTATTTCCTGGATGTACTTCTGTGATGAGCCACCACGGAATAGGAAAAGGGTAGATGTTCACCTAGCCTATAGTCTTAGTAGAGCCAAAGTTTGACAGCAATATTAAGTACATCACTTCCTTACTAGTATCTAAATTGCTTGATAATAATACCTTAACAATACTTAAATGCCTTTTTAAAAAAAACTTATGGCTTTATGATAACATCATAAAAGGGTTTATTGAGACTGACTGAGCCTACATTAAATATACAGTTAACAGTGTAAAGGAGTGTAGATATAACCAAAAGTAACATAATGCAGTTTTATTTTTAACACTAGACCCCTGCATAAGAATGCAGAAAATTGCCCTGGTCTTTTATGTATCCTCTTTTTTGTGTTGTTGTTTTATTATATTTGCCTTTTCTTTTCTAGAGTCCACGATATTCCAGACTCCCTGCAGATCTGCCGAGGAATATTTGATGCTATAAATTAGAATTTTTATTCAAATCACCTCTAGATATGCAATTGATCAAATTTCAGACAAAGACAATTTAAATTGTAGCTTTGAAATCAGGCAATCTAGGTCTGAATTTTGGCTTCTGTTGAATACAAACTCTATGACCTTGGACATGCTTAATAACCTCTGTGATACCTCAGTCTCTTCATTTCTGAAATGGACATAGAATATTACCAGACTTACAGGCTGGTATGAGGATTCAATGAGACAGCTCTGAGTTTACATTCAGAATGATCTAAGTAAATGTCAGTCCTTAATAGTAATAATGCTCACAGTTAATACTTCCAGACACTGCAGTTGCTGTAAAGGCAGTCACGCTATTCTGTGCCATCCTGGGCTCAGGGCCATTTGCTCCTCTTCCAGTCTCTGTCAAATGCTGGCTGCAGCTGCTTAGGACTCGGGAGATACTTCTCTCTCTACCGCTTTGCATTCTGTTGCATCTCAGCAGGAGAATTTTATTGTTTGTATATTGGGTAGAAGAAAGACATTTTCCAGACTGAGTAAGAAATAGCGAAGACCCCTTCCTCTCTCATCTCTCCCCACACCCATATAGTCACTGGCTGTTTTTGTCTGTGTTGCACTCTCACAAAGTCTTACTTGGAGGAAGTAGCCTGAGGGATTTGCTTTCATTGGTTGCTCCATACCTTAGTCAGGCTGCCCTAACCATTTCCCCCCTCCATTTTTATTTTAGATTCACGGGGTACACATGCATATTCTTTATATGAACATATTGTATAGTGGTGGGGATGGAGTCTCAGGTGGCCCATTCCATCAGATACGGAACACTGTACCCCATAGGTAATTTCTGAACTCTAGCCTCCTTTCCCCTGCCCCCTTACTGGGGTCCCCAGTGTCTATTATTTCCATCTTTGTGACCATTTAGCTTCCGCATGTGAGTGAGAATACGCACCCTAGCTAATCATTTTTAAATTAGTTAACATTCTTCTTCCATTTAATACACTGAATTTTACTTATTTACTATAGAATTTTTGCAACTAGCTATATCCAGGCAAAATTATGGAGAGTATGAAACTTGGATTTTTCCTCTCCCATGTTCTTTGTCTGAGTTTTTCTGTCCTTTTCTACATCTTTCCTCTCCAAAGTTTCCAGTCGATGAGCGCCATTAAAATCATATACATTCGATTTGGCAGGTGGTTTTGAGTTTATCTAAACCCCTCAAGGTGTTATCACATTCTGTTTAAAGAGAAGAGGTAAGTTGAAGATCTCTTTACACCCAAGAGTTAATATGCTTCTCTTCTTCCTGTCTGGGAAAAAAAATGTCTGCAAGAAACCAAAAGAGATGGCCAGGGTGGAGGAAGTCAAGGAAGGAAATAAACAGGTATCCAGTGAGTGCCAAGAAATGATATGTGTGTTCAACCGCAGGGAAAAGTAGGGTTTGATTATTTTACGGGTGATAAAATATAGACTCAGAAAGATGAAGGGACTTGTCTAAGGTCGTTCAGCTAGTACGTGGCAGAGCTTGACTTTTAGACACATGCTTGTCTTTTCAGAGAGATTTGGCTGCATCTCACATCACACCAGCAGGGCAGCTGTCTTCATCCTCATGCTGGTGCCTGAGGCTTCAGGAGACTGATCCAAAGGCACTTCCTTAAGAAGGAGTCTTTTTTGTAGAATGAGTTGAGTTCCTCTGGGTATATTCCCAATAGGGGAATTGCTGGGTTATGTGGATGGTCAATGTCTAGTTCTTTCAGGAATCGCCACACTGTCTGTCTTCCAAAGAGGTTGAACCAGTTTGCATTCCTACCAGCAGTGTAGAAGCAGCCATAAAGAAGGACAAATATATGGACTTTGTAGCAACTCGGATGGATTTGGAGTCGATCATACTCAGTGATTTATCACAGAAACAAAGAATAGAGTTCCGTATGTTTTCACTCATAAACGAACCTTAAACAATTATGATGCTATGAGAAAGCTATTGGCAGTATTGGGAAACTGTCAGGGGAGGGAGGTGGGATTGGCAGTTGAGGGAAACTGCTAGGGGAGGGAAACTGATTAGGGAGGAGCATACCTAATCAACAAAGGTACCTGCATGATCAATGTTTATGTACCTAACCCTGAAATGTACCCCACATCTTTATAATAAAAAAAAAAGAAAAGAAAAGAAAAGAAAGGAGTCTTATTTGCGGAAGGCAGTTATGGGAGGGGAGATGGGAAAGGGTTAACGGAGGGTTTGCAGTTCCTTCAAGAACCCTGCTGACTTTTGTACAGTAAAATAATAAAGTTCCAATTTGGGAGCGAATTTGCTACTGTGACACTAATACAGCCCCAGGCTATTAGAGGATTAGATGAACACAAAGCTTTACGAGCCATCAGCTGTGGCACTGGAGGGTGATTCAGCATGTCGGGGCGCTGGGAGGATAGCTGTTAATTGGAACTGGAGAGAAGGAGCCCTGGTTTGGCAGATCAGGTTTAAATGGGTGGATTGTCTGACGGAGACTTTTTCTGTTCTCTTTTGGCTTTGGTTCAATGCTTATAGCCAGACTGTCCTGTTTCCAGCTGGACTTTGCTTGAAATGCTTTTCTTTCTTATTACTTTTTCTTTCTCTGTTGCTCCGGATTTCATAGGAGCTTGGGTAAGTGAGAAGCAATGGCAATATAGCCAACTTTCATTCTTTGACTCTGTGAATTCTCTGGAACCCTATTTTACTTTCAAGTTCATTCCCTCCTGCTGTCAGCATTGTCCTGGGCTCCTTCCCTTCTAACCACAGAGCAGCCGTTGACTGCAAGTTTATCCTCAGTGCAGTTCAATTCACAAGTGTTTACCAGGTAGCTAGGAAGATGGAAGGAACAGAGGATGTGGTAGCCAAAGATCTGAGTTGAAGACCTGAGTTTTGCTATTTAAATAAATAACTTGATTGCCCAAAGCCTGAGCTTCTTCCTTTGTAAGTTAGAGATTATGAAATTCATATTCATCTGGCAGGTTGGTCTTTAACCTATGCATTTAAGATGCTCCTATGAAACCAAGTAGTAAAACCTCAAACCAATGTCCTCTCAATATTTATAAAACTCAAGGGCCATACTTCCATAATGACTTTTCTTAAAAAAAAAAAAAAAAAAAAATTTCCCTCGGGCAAAGTCTCCTCCTCCTTTAAAATCCTTAGTATAAGGTCTCTGTGTGGCCACCCTCTGTGTTCTGTACTGTGTAGACAATGGAGACTGGAGCACAGGCTTTGGAGACAGACTAAGCTGTGTGACCTTGGGGAAAGTTACTCTGTCTCCCTGAGACTCAGTGGCCCTAGCTCTATAATTCATAACTGTCTTGCAGGGTTATTTGGAGGGCCAGTGGTGATAACGCTTGCATGGTGCCTTCTACAGAGCCTCGCATATAAAAGGGGCCATAACACGTGGCTTCCTATTTCTTTTACCCCCTTATTTTTATTGTCCTTATCCCCTTCCTCTTTACTAGGTCCAGAAAAAAGCGTTTGCAAAAACACTTCTGGAAAATGGGTGGGGCCAGGATCAGTGGCTCAGTCTGTAATCCCAGCTTTGGATCGCCAGAGCCCAGCAGGTCAAGGCTGCAATGGCTGGAACGTGCCACTGCACTCCAGTCTGGGTGACAGAGTGAGACTCTAACTCAAAAAAAAAAAAAAAAGAAAGAAAGAAAAGGAAAATGGGAGGAACTGATCAAGTTTCCTAGTCTCAATTTTTTCTATTAATTAGCTTTTAAATTTATAATGGGTATATTATAATTGTGCATATTTATGGGGTACAGTAATGTTTCAATGCATGTATACATTGTATAATAATCAGATCAGGGCAATAACCATATCCATCACTTTAAACATTTATCATTTCTTTTTTTTCCGACTTGGAGTCTCATTCCTTTGCCCAGACTGGAGTTCAGTGGCATGCTCAAGGCCAACCCAGTGTTGACCTGCTGGGTTCTGGTGATCCTTCCACCTTAGCCTTCAAAGTAACCGGAACTACAGGCACATGCTACCATGCCCAGCTAATTTTCTTGATTTTTATTGTAGAGACGAGGTCTCACCATGTTGCCCAAGCTGGTCTTGAACCTGTGGGTCAGGCAATCCTCTCGCCTCGGCCTCCCAAAGTGCTGGGATTACAGGCTTGAGCCACTGCGCCCAGCCAACATTTATCATTTCTTCGTAGTGATAACATTCAGAATCTTCTCTTCTAGCTATCTTTAAATGCATCTACCTTGTTATTTGCTGGTCACTGTAATATGTAATAAAGCATCAGAACGTATTCTTTCTAACTGTAACTGTAACATAGTTAATATAGTTTGAATTTCCTATAGTTTTCAAAGTCTAACAGCACTATAAGTCTTCTGACAAACAACAGCCCTCTACCTCCATTTCCAGTCCTCAGATCAATTCTAGTAACTCTTTAAATTATGTTTGCCTTTTGTATATGATACTATTTTCTACTTTAGACAAAATCTATTGACTTTCTACATGGAAGATATGAATTTATCTCTCTATCATCCCCTTCCCTATATACCCCTGTAGTAGCTTCTCCCATATTAACTGTAATTAGCTTCCTGTATTTGTGTCCTGTGGCTGCTCTAACAAATGACCACAAACTTGGTGGCTTGAACAACAGATATTTATCCTCACACACTCTTGGAGGCCAGGCGTCCAAAGTCAGTTCCACTGGGCTAAAATCAATGTGTTGGCAGTGCTGCACTTCCTCTGGAGGCTGTAAAGCAGAATGTGCTCCTTGCCTCTGTCAGCTTCTGGGGGTTGCCAGCCTTCCTTGGCTTGTGGCCACAGTATTTACTACCTCTGTCTTTACATGGCACTGCCTCCACTGTGTGTCTGTCCAATCTCCCTCAGACTTCCTTTTGCAAGCATTCCTATGGTTGCATTTAAGCCTCATTTGATAATCCAGGATAATCTCCTCATCTGGAAATCCCTAATTTAAAAAAATCTGCAGAGCGTCTTCCCCATCCCCATTTTTTTCTTTTCAAATAAGCGAATACTTAAAGGATCCAGAAATCAGGACCTGATATCTTTGAGAGACATTAGTCAGCTTTCTACATCTTTCATTTAGCAGTGGTTTCCTGGGTGCATGCGAGATAACATTTTGGAAACCCTTTTTTTTTCTATAAATGTCTTTAGTCTATCTTCCTCTTTGATTGATAGTTCCTTTTGATTGATTGAGTTTAGAATCAAGATTACAGCAAACAAATCCCAGAATTTATTGGATGCTTTTGTTTAACTAATATTTCGTGTTGGTATTCTTATGATTCTATCAATATTGTTCTCAGTTGAACCATGTAGCATACTGTGATGGCATTTCTTACCTTGAACAATGTGTATTTTCTTTGAAATAAATAATTTTTGTTTTTATCTTTCGTTAGTTTTCTAGGTACCCTTCACTAAGTCAGTGTCAATCTTTCCAACAGAATCATAAGACGCCTCTCAACATGGACAGATATATCATAGACCTTCTCATTCTCCTCTTTTTAAATTGTGTATTCCCTTCCTGAAGTCTCCCTGCTCTTCCGATTTGGACTGGCTGCTATCTAGTCCGGGTTCCAGTTGTCATCCCAAGACGTCTCTCCACTGTCACCCTGACTTTCCTCTGTCCCTTGCCTGTATTAAGGCTTCTCTCTCAGATCCCGTGTCGTCTTTCTTGACAGTTTTCTCCTGTGTTTTGGTGGAGTAAATCAAGCAGTGGCTTCCTGAGTGCATGCGCGATAACATTTTGGAAACCTTTTTTCTTCCTATAAATGTCTTTAGTCCATCTTCCCCTTTGATTGATAGTTCCTTTTGATTGATTGAGTTTAGAATCAAGATTACAGCAAACAAATCCCAGAATCTTCTGAGGGCTTGTTCCCTGGGATCACTTCTGGTATCAAGTACTCTATCAGCCAGGGTTTGGTTGGAAAACAGACACCACATCGCCTATTTTCAAGAGATTAAAAGGGGGTTTAGTGGGTGTCCAAGAACTGAAGAAATGAAGAGGGGACACAGATATCACAAAGATAGTAACTGCAGGAAGAGGCTAGCATGCCTACGGCTACGAAAGGAAGGACTTGGGATAAGTAGAACCCACGAGTTTGGAGGAGGAGACTTGGGAGGCTGAGACACAGACCTTTGAGGAGGGGGTGCTGTCAACTGAGACCTCTGAGGGGTAGTATGAGGTTGGTATGGGAGTTCCAGAAAAATAAAATATACCAAATCTGGAGACAGATCAACTGATCAACTGCCACAGCCAGGGGAAGGATTGTTACAAGGTGATGCCAATAGGAATAGAAAGAAGCAGGAAGGAGCATGTTCTTGTTCCTCACCCAGGCTTCTGACTTGCCCTCTACTCTGCCTGTTAACTGCCTCCCCCAGGAAGCCATCTAACCAGGGAGAAATGCCGGGGCAGGGTTCTTCCTTTGGGTGAGTTGGAGCCGAGAGGCCATAGTTTGGTAATTGGCACAGTCTCCTTCCAATTCCTGGTGTTGCTTGAAATTTCAGAATTTTCTTTGTAACCTTGGTATCATGAAATTTCACGAGGTACCTTGCGATGGGTTTTTCTTTCAACCATTATGCTGGGCATTCGGTGGGTCTTTTAGGTCTGAAAACTCTATTCAGTTTTATTAAAATGTTTTGCATTTCTAATTGGTAATTTTACCCTTTTGTTTTCTTTGTTTCTGTTTTTTGTTGTTGTTTGTTTTTAGGATTCCGATTATATATCTCTATTACCTCTTGGATCGATTGTTCAATTTTCGTATATTTTTGCCTTGTATCTCTTATCTCCTTTTCTTCCTGTTTTATTTACTGTGATATTTTCTCAACTTTCCATTCTAACCTTTTCAGTTTAAAAAATATTTCTGCTAACATATTTAAACTTCCAAGATTTCCTACTGACTCTTCTTTCTTAAATAGCACCCTATTCTTGTTTCATAACTCTTGATCTTATTCCATCTTTTCTTATATCTCTGATATTAATTAAATGTGTTTTAAATTTTTTTCTTCCACTACACTTATCCCTTTTTGATCTATTCTTTAGGTTAAAGCTTTCTTTACATCTCAGATGCTCACAGGCCATCCTTATAGAAAACAAAGTACTCACAGGCTGAATGGAATAGCTGTGTGTAGATAGGTCTCCTTGATTGATGGGTCTCACTGTAGGATGCTCAGGTAGGGATCTGGATCATTTCTTGGGGATCAAACTTCAACGTCTAGTTGTTCCCTTCTTCTCCCCCACCTCTGCCTCCTTTGGCCTGTTAGGTATCTCAGAGAGGAACTCTTTAGCTTGCAGCTTAGGGGCTATAAACCCTATTGCCACTTTTCTTCTCAGTTACCTAGGGCAAGGTGGACATGTGAAGCCCACCATTCATTACAGACCTTTACTGAGTGCCCCTGGGATTGATGCAGTGTCTCTCTCCTGCTCATAGCTGTGCCTGGTATTCCTAGTTCCAGAGCTTCCCAGTTCAACCTGTTCAGAGACCAAATCTCCCATCTGCTGCCAGGCTAGGCGATGGCAACATTTTGCCTATGCAGCCAATAGAGAAGATCTGGGGGTTTACCTGCTCCTTATAAAGATTTCCAGCCCATTCTTCTCTTTTCCCCCCACCCTCACCCTGGCCTTCAGAGGTTCCTGCCACTAAACACCTACTGAGGCTGTCTGAGCATCCTTCTTTCCCAAGCAGGGAAACATGAGAACTTGTTTCTTTCAGGCCATTTGCAATGCCCAGTCAATCCTGAAAACCATCAGGTACAGCAACAGCATGACCCAGCCTTGTCTTGATTGGAAAAGATGTTATGAGACATTTACTAAATACTTGTTTTATTAAAGTGATAAAAATTGGACACAGGAGCATTCCCACAGACCTTGTTTGGACTTCGCCATAAATACTCAGGACCATAGGATGTGGGTGTGTCCCTGACCAATTATGTGCTACCTACTATGCCCTTCCTGCTTTACTTTGGACCCAAATGAACCTCCCATCCTCTTCGAAGCCTTCTTGATCACCCCAGTTCATACTTCCGTCTCTTTCTAGTCCTAACTATCCATGGTGCTGAGCCCTGTGCTTGCCTGTGGTATCTTCTCACCTTGCTTCTAGTGCCATTCATTTATCTTTTTAGGTGCTTATCTCTTTTGCCCTCCAAAGATGGTGGGTACTTTGAGGATGGTGGTATCAGAGTTGTGCTTGTTAATATCCTACTTTTCTGTGCAAAGTGTCTTTACACTCCAACACACTCACACAAATACTTTCACTACCTTAGACCAGCAGAGATTTGCCTATAAATAATTACTGATGGGAATATTAGCAGTGCATGAACTTAGCTCTTCATACTTTATAAAGAAGCCTCACAGGTTTTATGTCGTTGAACGTCCATGACAACCTGGAAGGAGGAAGTGTTGCATCTTTTTCGAAAGCCGAAAACACAGAGAAGGCTCAGAGAAGTGAGATGACATTCAGGATGCAGAACCAAACTTGGGGAGAGTCCGATATTCTTTGCCACAGACTACCGCTGACTCCCTCAGGAAGAGAGGGAGGGCAAGGCACACTCTCTGACCCACGTAGCAGAGGGAGAAGCCCAAGGCCAGCACAGGCTGTGGGGATAAGGTGAGCTGTGACGGGAACAGCCTGGAAGAGCCCAGGTGTTGAGTCTCCCAGGCTGCTTACATCCCACTTCCTCTCAGACGAATGTGGGATTGTTTTGCCATAAAAATACAAGCGTAGTCATAAAACATGTCTTTGTGGGGGAGAAAAGTTCCCAGGCCTAGGAATGTGTGTGTGTGTGTATGTGAGACAAGCTAAGACAGGTGTCCCTCTCCCCTCCCCCCGGCCCGAGGCCAGCAGGGTCAGGTGTGATCTCATGCTAACCTACAATACGATGGAGCCCTGAAAAGCCAATGGCATCTGATACCCTCGATATCAGGCTTCGAAGAGTTTTCCAAAAGGCTTTGCATTCCCTGGGTCAAGAGTTGTCTCTCGCTCTCTCTTTTTTTTCCCCTTAAAAAAACATGTGTATTTCAGCAGAAACTTAATCCCTGGGGTTCCAACTCTTTCACACTTACGTCAGTTAAAATGGCATTGCTGAAGAGACATGTGATCCCGCAGAAGCCTCCAGAGGCTCTGCTCAGCTTGCCATCCTTTTCGTGTCTGAACCTAAAACAAACAAACAAACCAAAAAAGAGGAAGTCACGTTTCATTTTCAAAATGATCTTGACAAAATCTTTCCTTCAAGTTGGCCTGGATGGAATGGTTTCTTTCACGGGTTCTTTTGTCACACTGTCCTATCGCTTTGCAGGATGGAAGCAGCAGCTGGCTCCAGCCACATCCCTGAGCTCAAGCTGCCGGGCTCCTTGAGAGAGTCAGGACCTTTGCCTGAGAACCAGACAAGTTTTTGTTCTGGAGGGACTTAGAGGTCATCTTCCAATTCTCTGCTCCCTGAGGAAACTGATATCTGGAGAGAGGAAACGGCTTTCTAGGATGACACAGATATAAGTAGAGATTCTTGTTGTTTAAGGACCGAAACTACCAACTGTAGAGCTAAGTGTTCTACATTTACTATCTAATTTGCCTATTCATTAATTCATGAACAAGTCATCATTATCCCCATTTGACAACGAGGGAAATGGGACCTACAAGAATTAGGCAGCTTGTCTAAGGTTGTACAGTTTCTGTGGCAGGATGGAGATTAGAGTTCAAATATCTCGTCCATGTTTGTGGTCTTACTCAAGTGTACGACATTGCTCTTATTAGCACGTGGAGGGGAGTCTAGGACAAAGACCCAGGGTTTCTGATACCTGCCCTGTGGAGGAGTTGTGTGTGTGTGTGTGTGTGTGTGTGTGTGTGTCTGTGTGTGTGATTTTGGACTCAAGACTATTTTATATAATTACTCCTAAAAATCTGTAGGTAGGCTGGGCTTGGTGGCTCATGTCTATAATTCCAGCACTTTGGGAGGCTGAGGTGAGAGGATTACCTGCCTGGGCAACTTGGTGATACCTCATCTCTACAATAAATAAAAGAAAATCAGCTGGGCGTGGCGGTGCATGCTTGTGGCTCCAGCTACTTGGAAGGCTGAGTTGGAAGGATCACCTGAGCCTAGCAGGTTGAGGCTGCTGTGGCTGTGAGCGTACCACTGCACTCCAGCCTGGGTGACAGAGTGAGACTCCAACTCAAAAGAAAAAAAACAACACTTGAATCTATTTTCACTGAATTTTGGTGTTTTGAGAACACCAAGTGCCTGATGATATTGTTTATTTAGCTTTCTTTTTCTTTTCTTTTTTTTTTGTCGGAAAGTGAGAAAGCAAGGTTTATTGAAAGGACAGAAGCCGAGCTCGGTGGCTCAGCCTGTAATCCCCCGCCTTTGGGAGGCTGAGGTGGGTGGATTGCCTGAGCCCGCGGGTTCGAGACCCGCTTGGCAACTTGGCAAGCCCTCATCTCTACAATAAATCAAAAAATTAGCCGGGTGTGGTAGCACGCACCTGTAGTTCCAGCTACTTGGAAGGTTGAGGCGGAAGGTTTGCTGGAGCCCAGCAGGTCAAGGATGCGGTGGCCGGTGGGAGGGGACCTGAAAGGACTGCACCGATTTAGCTTTCAACACAACTTTTTCCCCTTTCTACCTTCGTTTTAGCTCCTCCACAGCTCCTTCTCTTTGTCTTTTGTGTCTTGCCAGCATCCAGTCTCCTCGTTGCTTTAGAAGCAATTTTCAAGAAAGGTTCTAATATTGGTGATTTATAACTCAGTGTGAACTTCAACCAACCAGAACCTCCTATAGGGGTATTGTCATATATTTAAGGATGAAATGGAAAGATTTCAAGAAAGAGGGGAAAAGGCAAGGCCAGTAGACTTCCTGGCAAGTACTTCGGGTTGGATACTGAGCTAGATTCTACTACACAACATTACTCAAACTCTTCCCCTTTGCTCCACCCCCACCCACCTACTTTTACAGATAAGGAATCCGAAGCTTAGAGACACATTAAGTAACTTGCCTCAAGTAATCATGCAATAACTTCTATTTCCACTGTACCATGAGCTAGGGGAAGATTTTGGGGGTGATAAAGTAGGGGATGGGGGCTATCTGTGTCCTTAAACCAATTGTGAGAGGCTGACCTCTACTGGAATACAGAGCTCGAACACCAAGAGGAAGAAACAATTTTCTGAGCCTCATGTGATCTTTTCTCACATGTTGGAGAGGAATCAATTTGATATATGTATGCTGAGTGCCTACAACATATGAAATACTGGACTAAACGTGAGGGATGCAAATATAAATGAATCGGCCTGTGTAAGTCACACTAAAATGTAATGCTAGCCTCCTAGACCCAGCATGGTCTCTGTTTCACCAGAGAGATTATTTCTAAACCGTAAAAGGACATCCTTCTCTTCCAGAGGGACTGAAAGACTCAGGTCTAGTTGAGGAACAGCCCTTCTCTAGGTATATTCTTCTCACAGCCTAATCCATGTTTGATAGTATGTATATCTTCTTTCTGTATCATTATTTTTGACCCAATGTCCCTTTTGGTCAGGCATCAGCGATTCCTTAAACAGCCACACTCACTGAGGGCGATATAAAATGGGTTGGAGACACAGAGAACGGACTTTTACAAATGTTTTATTTTCTTATCTACCATTCTTATCAGTGGCCTTCTCTCCTGTCTCTGGTTACCTTTTTCACTTAGCTGGCCAACTGAGAATGAGTTGAAAGGTGAAAATAAATTGACAGGTTGCCTTCAGCTACGAGACAAGGGTTCTTTCTTTCTGTGGTTTAGTGTCACAAAGGGTTTTGTAGGCCTCGGAAGTTTTACTCCAGAGTAGCAGGGTCTAAAGGCTGCCGCCTAGAAGGTTCAAAGAAGAGGTCAGGGTCCTATGCTTCACGCTGCCAGTTTTTGTCGGGAGGAATTCACTTATACCTCCTGTTGTTCCTTTACCGCTCTTCGAAAAATTATCTTAGCACGATAGCAAACTGCTATAATTATTACTTTACCTTTTATTTGGAAATAAGTTTAAACTCACCAAAGAATGTGTCTGACGGGAGTTGCACGGCACACAGCCTGATGGCAACACAGAGCAGCTGAAGATCATGCACAAAATCGTTCTGCCTCTAAAAGAAGCAAGTTTCTACTAATTTATATTGTTTTTATTGAGCTTTTCTTATTACAAAAGTATTTCATGTAGAAAATGTGAAAAGTACACATAAGCAACAAATAAGTACATAAAAGCCACTTAAATCCTGTCACCTAAAGATATCCACTGATAACGTTTTGTATTATCCTTTAGGCTTTTTAAGTACATATTTTAACATAAGTAGTATTACATTGTTGGCAATATTTTTTAAATTGCTTTTCCCATCAGCAATATATCAGAATAATTTTCCATGTCATAATAATCTTCTGCAATAGCATATTTCATGGTTGCACAGCATTTTATCAGAGGTATATCATAATTTATTCAAGTATTTTCTTTTTAGGGATTTTTTTTTTTTTTTTTTTTTTTGAGTTGGAGTTTTACTCTGTTGCCCAGGCCGGAGTGCAGTGGCACACTCACGGTCACTGCGGCCTTGACCTGCTGGACTTAGGCGATCCTTCTGCCTCAGCCTTCAAATAGTTGTTTAGGGATAACATTTGAAAGGAAGTTTTAGATAAATTTCAGAATCCTTTAATTTTTTTGACTCTTAGCCTCTTTGATCCTAAAGAATAAGTTATTAAGGTACACAAAAGCTTAGCAGCAAAGATGTTTAGGATAGAAGTTTTAAAAAACCCCAAAATGTTGGACATAACCTTAAATGATACCTGGAACAACAGTAGGCAATAAATTATTTAAAAATTTTGCCAATTGGATAGATTAAAATAGTATCGCATATGTATTTACATTTTGATTATTATTGAAATTGAACAGTGTTAAGATTTGTACAATAAACTTACTAATTTCTAACCCATAAATAACTCTTTCTTTCCATTCGTATATATCTAAACATCCAAGAATCCAAATATAAAGCATGAACTTTGGAGACACAGCACCTGGGGTCCAGGACAAGCTCTGATTTTTTTTTTTGTATGTGACATGCTCAGAAAGGCCTAACCCAAAGAGTATATGAATAATAACTCCTATTTTTTTCAGATACTTTTTGGTCCCATTTTCTACATATCTACATTTTAAAAGCTATATTAGTGGCAGTACTGGTTATTCTGTTTGCTCCTTCAGAACCATTCCCTCTCCTTTTTGGCCTGCTTGTTGCTGCAGAAGGTTGCAAGAATGCTCTTCCTCCATGGGTTGCCTTGTTTGCTGACTTTTGGTTGGGTCCAAGCAATCCATGGCAGTAAAAGGAAGGGGGAGGTTGGAACACTAGATGACAGAGAGTAGCATGTGCAGGAATGAAGGGTTTAGATTTAGTTCTATACTCAGTGGACAACTGTGAAGGGTTTTAGGTGGAGATGTAAGGTGATCAAAGATTCGAGTGGTCAATTAGGACAGTTATTTTGATGGCACTGAGAAGGCTTGAGGAAAGCTAGAAACAGAAAAACCCTAGAGGAGAGCAAGGCTTGTAGCAAAGAGGCTGAACTTGCAAATATTGCCTGTAAGAGAGGAAAATAGTAAAACACTGATTTAAGACATTTCCAAAGAAAGTGGACCGGTTTTGGGGCTGGGTGTTTTTGACATAAAGAACTGAATAATAACACTGTGATTATACTATCTTCTAGTCCTGTCTGTGACCTTCTAGAGTGAAATCCCACACGGATCTCTGCAGGTAGACCCTACCTCGCCTAACAAAGAGATTGGCATTCTTTGTCATCACGCTAACACCAGACAGTATTTCTGCATTTTCTCTTGTGTTTGATTCCCGGATTTTGGAATATTTAATTTATTGAAAACACTTAAAATAATAATAACTAACTTCACGGAATACCTCTTTCCCTCCTCTTTTGTAGCATGTACATATTATCCCATTTAATATTTTTATTCCCGGCTTTCTTAAAAGTTATTGAATAATCAGTTGAAAATACTGGTTGGTTGGCCATTGCTTTGCTAAAACTCTGGTCTGGCCATGTGGTTCTCTGAGTTATGGCTGCCATGTTTTCCAGCTTTGGTTCCCTCCCCTACCTTGGGGAGGCGAATCTCTTCTCTCTCTTTCTCTCTAATTAACTTTCTAAATAAACTGTATTTTCCAATATAAAAAAAAAAATACTAGTTGGGAGGCAGCCTGGAATAGTGAAAAGAGCCTGGACATGGTGCAAGCGGATCTGCTTCCAAGAAAATTGGGGCGGTCCACAGACTCCACCGCCTATGCTTGTGTGGTCCTTTGGTAACTTCTTTATCCTCTAAATACTCTTTTTGAAAATATGACTTCATCTGGGTAAAGTTTATGAGAAAGTGGGAAGGAGAGGGAATTTGGTTTCAGAGACAGAGAGAGAGTAGATTTAGCGACAGCTGCTTCTTCTCCTCCTCCTTCTCCTCCGTCTTGCCGTTGGCACTACTTCCTCTTGGGCATTGTCCGAGATAATAATTTTGGTTTGATAATTTAGCAATGGTGAGTGTATTGAATATTGACATTGGCAGTGACTTTAAATATTGTGTAACCCAATCTCTTTATTTTGCCAACAAGGAAACTAACATTCAGAACTTTCCCTTTTAATTCCCCTTGGTTTCTTTCCACTGGAAATCTCTTGGAGTCCGTGAATCAGCTCCATGACCAGTTATGGGATACGTAGCAATATTTCAGTCAACCATGGACCTCAGATATTATGGTGGTCCCGTATGATTCTAATACCATATTTTTAATGTACCTTTTCTGTGTTTAACAACACAAAGATTTACCCCTGTGTTACAATTGCCTACAGTGTTCAGTACAGTAACGTGCTGAACAGGTTTGTAGTCTAGAGGCAATAGACATTCTTTATAGCCTAGTAGTATAGTATCATCTATCATAAAGTTTTGTGTAAGCACACTCCATGATGTTCACACAACCACGCAATTGTCTAACGACAGACACATTTCTTAGAACATATTCCTGTCATTAAGTATGACTATATTTAGATAATTTAGAGGAACCTGATAAAATGTGACATCCCTCCTTAGGGGTTCCATGTTCGCAACACCTATACATATTTTGCATTTGTTTTTATTTTTGAGGGTGTTGATTTGGATGCATGCTCGGGGTTATGTGGGCATCAAGAGATCTTTGATCAGCATGGTTCACTAGGTAAAGTGGAGGAGAAGGTATGACTATGACTTGTAAGGTAAAAAGGCAAGATTTTATTTGGAAAGGCCATGCCTTCCATGTGCAGAAATTCTGTAGTATTAACTCTTTTTTGATAGAAAACACTTGTGGGGCTAGAATCCTATTCATTTTCTCATGGTTTTAAATGTTCTTCTTTGTAGATTTGTTTTTCGTAGATTTCTTTGTTCTCCAAATTGTTTGCCAGAATGTCTTACTTTGGTTTTCAACAAAATTGATTTTTTTTTTTTTGAGTTGGAGTCTCACTCTGTCGCCCAGACTGGAGTGCAGTGGCCACTCCCAGCCACCGCAGCCTCGCCTGCTGGGCTCTGGCGATCCTTCCGCCTCAGCCTTCCGAGTAGCCGGAATTACAGGCGTTCGCTACCACACCCGGCTAATTTTTAAAAATTTTATTGTAGAGATGAGGTCTCGCCTGCCCAGGTGGGTCTCGAACCCACGGGCTCAGGCAATCCACTCACCTCAGCCTCCCAAAGGCACGGGATTACAGGCTGAGCCACTGAGCCCGGCTGCAAAATTGATTTTATATGAATGTATGTGTAACTGTGTTGTAATTTCTAAGAGAAATCAAATGATTAGGAAAAGCACCTCTGAGAACTCTGTGGGGAATTTTCAAGAAGATTGAGAAAGAAGTCTTAAACTGCATTTGCTGAACCGTTTGGGGGAAAGTGATCTTGGAAAAACCATTCCATGGTCAGATGTGTTTGGAGCTGTGTACTCCAGCCCTTCTTGGAGACTTAACATGCCCATTGAAAGTTCTGAAATTTTCTGTAGAAAAAGGAAACAAAATGCAAAATTCTGTTTAAATTCCTTTCATGCAGTGTTTCTGAACTTACACGACTTGAGACTCTTTTTCATGTCTTAACATTCCAACAGGAACAATATTTTGCAAAACATGCTTTGGAAGAACAGTCCTTGAAAGAGTCCCACAGAAACTTTTGTTTGTGTCTATTTTAAGCCCTTGAGTCTCAGGAAAAACCTGCCAGGGGCCTGAGGCAAACCACCAGATTGTGATGTCTCGTCTCTTCTCTGTTGGTGTCCAGGTAAATACCAAATAAGGTGAATATTATGACTTGCCTTGAAGGGGAAAAGAAGTCCTGAAGCCACATGGCTTGGAATAGGAGGGGAGGTGTCTTAATGAGAAAAGGCCAGGCTTGTGCTTTGGAGGCAGGGCTACACATACATGCCTCAGGGTAGTTGGTGGGGCTTTCTCTTCCCTTCTCCCTGGCTGACTTCCTGGGCCACTGCCCAGGAGCCTGGATGCATTTGTTCCCTGGCTAAGATGGTGGCAGTTCTCTTCTCTACTGGAGGTCCCCAGAGAGGTGGAATCTGAATGTACTCTGAGCTCATCCTACATATACAGCACTGTTCCAGGTTCCCTGGAGCCGCAGAAGGAGACAGTTCCACTTCTTCACTAAGATAACACTCTAGTTGAGGAGATGCAGCGTATACGTATGGGGTATCAGAAAACATAAGATTGTGGTTGTGTGCTTTACCATGTAATCTAGATGTTAAGTATAGGCATCTGGAGAAGTAGAGGACACCATTGAGCCAGGAGTGATTAGGAAAGACTTTTCTAGGGCATGAGAAGAAGTAGAGATGGAGGAACAAATCGAATTTGAAAGCTGGGGGTGAGAGGGAAGGCAAGCAGGCTGGGGAAGTTGTGTAACAGACCCTGGGCGGAACAAGGATTCATCTCAGTGCGGCATTGACAAGTCCTGCTAGGAAGTCTCGGCTATTCTGGAAGGTGCTATGCCTGACAGAATTTTTCAATTAGGGGTTTTCAATTAGGGTCCACAAATTTTTCTTTGATTACCCCAGTGTGTTCTCTGACTGGAGTGACGGTATGGTGGAGTGGACTGCTTGCTATTTAGTCATTGACTTTCTCATTCATTCTGTGAGTAGTTCTTGTCTTCTTCTAAGGTCTCTGAGCTCTTTGAAGGCATGAACCCTGAGAATCTTGTTTCTCTGCTCTCCCCTCCCTTCCTACCCATCTGCCTTCAGGGACTCACACAAGGATCAGCATAGACAACAAGCTCAGTAAATGTCTGCTTATGGGTCAGGTGGACTCCAGGTAATGCCTCTTGCTTAGAAGAGCACATCTGTGACTGCATGATGTCATCAATGTTAGTGTCTCCGTTTCACTGGGGGTGGAAAGGGAGGAAGAAGGGCCAGCACATACTCCAAGGTTGCACAGTCGCCGGTGACTATAGAGCCTCATTTAACATTTAAGTCTCTGTTGAGGCTTAAGGGGCCCTTGTCTTGGAAGGCTGAGGTGGAAGGATCACCTGAGTCCAGCAGGTCGAGGCTGCAGTGGCCATGAGTATGCCACTGCACTGCAGCCTGGGCAACAGAATGAGACTCCGACTCAAAAAAAAAAAAAGAAGCCCTTGTCTGCTAATTTCAGCATAATTGTAAGCATCATTCCTGAGCACTGTCCTCAGTTTGGGGTGTGTGTGTGTGTGTGTGTGTGTGTGTGTGTGTGTGTGTGTGTGTGTAGGTGGGAATAAATTGGGAAGGAGATAGTACAAAGATGATGAGGATATTATTCTACCCTCAAGAGGTCCACTCTGGTAAGTAGAACCAAGATGAGAACTATGATCTATAAAGTAGTTGCCAACCTTTTGGAGAACTGGGAGAGGAGAGGCCAATTCTGTATGTGGCTACCCATTTCTCTAGAATGATGACTTGGGTCTATTCTGTGACTTTCTGTGGATTCTCTTTCTCATTGATGCTGCTTAGCCTGCCAGGCACCTGGAGCCATAATTTCTCCCTCTGCCCCAGGGCAGGGACTGGCAGATTCTGGGCATCTTTGCCAATTTTAGAGCAGACTCTGTACCTCTAGGCACAGTCCACCAGATGGTGCAAAACAAATGAAACACCCGTCCTTGTCTGTCCAGCTTATCAAACCCTGAACTGGACAGTGGAGGAGAGGAGAGGACTTTCTTTCTAGGAATTTTCCACTTCCGAGTACAGCCAGAGTGGTATGAAAATGCACAACTGAGACTTAAGTAGAAATTTTGGAGTTGCTTTAGGGATTAAAAACGTGTATGTGTGTGTACATGCATGCACACAGCCTGTGGGTGCTTGTGCAGACATGTGTAGGCAGAAAGGAAGTGCTTGCCTAGGTATGATCACAGGAGTCTGGGAGAGTCCCTGCCCTCACCCCAAATATACTTTCACCTCCTGGCTCAAAGCTAAACTTCCATGCCACATATTCACAAAGGTGTCAAAGTGTTAATACCTTAGGGAAGAGTCATAATAATGGCTCATATTTATTTACAGCCCTGCATGTACTTTCGTATATATAATTTCATTAGACATTCATAACAACTGTGAAGCAGGTCATGTTGCTGTATTCATTTTTCAACTGAAGAAACTGAGGGTCAGAGGCAGAAAGTAGGGTCCCGAGTTTATACACTTGGCCAGTGGAAGAGCTGCTAGATCAAACAGAGATCATCAAGGGTCGCATCTCTTTCTGTTTTTCACAATGAGATTAATGATCTCTTTCAGTGATTAGAATCCAATTTTTAAAATAAGTAGATAGTGGGCCAAGCTCAGTGGTTCAGCCTGTAATCCCAGCACTTTGGGAGACCAAGGTGAATGGATTGCCTGAGCCTGTGGGGTCGAGACCTGCCCGGGCAACTTGGTGAGACCTCATTTCTACAATAAATCAGCAATTAGCCGGGTGTGGTAGAGTGCGCCTGTAGTTCCAGTTACTTGGAAGGCTGAGGCAGAAGGATCACCGGAGCCCAGCAGATCGAGGCTGCGGTGGCCAGGAGCGTGCCACTGCACTCCAATCTGGGAGACAGATTGAGACTCCAACTCCAAAAAAAAAAAAAAAAGAAAATTGATAGTGAGAGAGAGAAGAAGAGAGGAGGGAATTGAGCTCTTTGCAGAGGAGAGAATGGGCCAAATGAGGGAGACTAGAGCCCCAGAGACAAAATGTCCTTCTCTAAATTTTCTTGGAGCTGTGTGTGTATGTGTGTGTGTGTGTGTGTGTGTGTGTGTGTGTGTGTGTGTGTGTGTGTGAGAGAGAGAGAGAGAGAGAGGCATATTCACACATACTTGCATACATAGAGTGAATGTCTCCTTACATTGATACCATTATTCAACTTAGCTGCATTTGACTCCTGCTGTAGCAGTGACCTATATTAGAAAACCAAGTTGAAAACAAAAAACAATAGAAAATAAACAGAAAACCTTTTCTCTGTTCAGTCAAGGTTATACCCATATCCTAACACAGTACAGTGCCAGGCCAAGGGAGGTGGTTCCATGTTTGTTCCTATTCTGTTCTCAGAGCTGTGCAAACTCTTTCCTTCCTGGAGTCTACACTGGCAGCACTTTCAAGCCTACTATCATGCATCCTCTTCCCCTGTCATTCTAGTTTTCCCCTCATCAGAACTCACAAGGCTATTGCAGCCCTCAGAGCCTGCCAAGTGACCAACAGATTTCTTAGAATCATCTGTGCTAAATATGTCAGTGAATGGTAATGATCACATGGGCTGTTCCTTCTGAGTAACACACAAGTTGTTTTGTTTTATTCAAAGTTTTAGATTCAATTCAAAACAAAGCAATATGGAGGCTCCAGGCACTGAAGTCAGTCAGGTCTTCAAAGTTCTGCAAGACTTCTCAGAATTTTGCACATCATACCAGTTGCTTGTGTAGCCAGCTCGTGAAGTCAGCCTTGTAACCTAGCTTTAGAGTTGTTTTCTAGGAGAGGGTTGAATCTAACCAAGTCAAGTCACTCATACCTGCTCCTTCTTTATCATTTTAGTGCCTCTGGTCTAGTTGAGAACCTCAAGAAACCCGACCTGGATTATTGAGATATTGCGATAATCTCTTTATTGGCCGTTTTGTCTCCAAATTCCTTGTACTAGATGTGGCTACCAGAGCAAAAAAAAAAATTTTTTTTTTTTTTGAGTTGGAGTCTCACATGTCACCCAGGCTGGAATGCAGTGGCACACTCATGGCCACCACAGCCTCTACTGGCTGGGCTCAGGTGATCATTCCTCCTCAGCCTTCCAAGTAGCTGGAACCACAGGCATGTGCCACCCTGCCCAGTTAATTTTTTGGTTTATTGTAGAGACGACATCTCTCCATGTTGCCCAGATTGGTCTCGAACCCCTGAGCTCAGGCAATCCTCTTGTCTCTGCCTCCCAAAGTGCTGGGATTACAGGCATGAGCCACTGCGCCCGGCTACAATTTGTACAAAAGTCAGATTGGGTCATTTCCCTGTTTTGTTTGAAAATCTTAAATGCTTCTCCTATTAATCTTTTTTTTAAACAATTGCTTTATTGAGATATAATTTACATACCATAACATTCACCCTTTTAAATGGCACAGTTCAATGGTTTTTAGTATATTACAGTGTTGTGCAACTATCACCACTGCTATGGACTGAATTTTGCCCACCCCCCAATTCAGTATCTCACAATATGGCTGTATCTGGAAATAAGACCTTTAGGGAGGTAATTAAGGTAGAATAAGATTATATGGATGTGACCAATATGACCAGAGGTCCTTCTAAAAAGAGATTGGGTAACTGTCAACATATAGACCAAGAGATGACCATGTTAGGACACAGTAAGGGAGTTGTCTGCAAGCCATAGAGGTCTCAAGAGAAACCAAACCTGCTAACATCTTAATCTTGGACTTCTAGCTTCCAGACATGTGAAAGAATAAAGCTCTGTTGTTTATGCCACCCAGTCTGTAACATTTTATTATGGCATCCTGAGCAGACTAATACAACTGTAATCTAATTTTAGAACATTTTTGTTATTCCATCAATCACTTTCCCTCTGTCTCCCTAGGCCTAGGTAACCATTGAACTACCTTCTGAACTTGTTTATTCCAGTAGTTTTTTAGTGGATTCCTTAAGATATCCCATATACAAGATCATGCCATCTGTGAATAGAAATCATTTTATGTCTTTCTTTCCAGTCTGGATTTTTTTTTTTTTTTTTTGAGTTGGAGTCTCATTCTGTCGCCCAGACTGGAGTGCAGTGGCTGCTCCCGGCCACCGCAGCCTCGCCTGCTGGGCACCGGCGATCCTTCTACCTCAGCCTTCCAAGTAGCTGGAACTACAGGCGCGCGCTACCACCCCCGGCTAATTTTTTTGATTTATTGTAGAGATGAAGTCTCGTCAAGTTGCCCAGGTGGGTCTCGAACCCGCGGGTTCAGGCAATCCACTCACCTCAGCCTCCCAAAGGCGTGGGATTACAGGCTGAGCCACCAAGCCCGGCTTTAGTCTGGATATTTTTTATGTCTTTTTGTTTTTTATTTACCTGTCCAACACCTTCAGTACAATGTTGAATAAAAGTGGTGAGCAGATAATCTTTGCCTTGTCTCTAATCTTGGGGGGAAAACATTCAGTCTTTCACCATTAAACATTATGCTAGCTATGGGTTTTTGGTAGATGTCCTTTATTAGGTAGCTGTGGAGTTCTGTTCCTTTTTTTTTTTTTTTTTTTGGTTGGCGGGGGCTCATTCTGTTACCTGGGCTGGAGTGCAGTGACACGATCATGGCTCACCTCAGTCTCCATCTCCTGGGCTCAGGCCGTTCTTCTGCCTTAGCCTCCCAAGTAGCTGAAGCTACAGGTGCAAGCCACCACACCCAGCTAATTTTTTGATTTGTTGTAGAACTGAGGTCTTTCCATGCTTCAGGGGTCAAGCAATCATCTCACTTTGGCTTCCCAAAGTACTAGGATTACAGGCATCAGCCACTGCACCTGGCTGCAGAGTTCTAGTCTAGTCTTAGTTTGTTGAGTGTTTTTATCATTAAAGATTACTAGATTGTGTTAATGCTGTTTCTGTGTCTATTGAGATGATATTATTTTTATCCTTTATTCCATTAGTATCATGTATTACATTGATTGATTTTCAGATGCTAAATCAACCCTGTGTTCCTGGGATAAATACCATTGGGTCATGGTGAAGAATCCTTCGTACATATTGCTGAATTCGATTTGTTAGCATTCTGTTGAGAATTTTTGCATTTATATTCATGGATTATATTGGTCTTTAGTTTTCTTTCTTTCTTTTTTAAAATGTATTTATTGTAGAGATGAGGTCTCACCAACTTGTCTAGGCTGTTATCGAACCTGTGGGTTCAGGCAATCCTCTCACCTCAGCCTCCCAAAGTGCTACCACGCCTGGTCTAGTCTTGAGTTTTCTTTTCTTTGTGATGTCTTTGGTTTTAATGTCAGGGTGATACTGGCCTCACAGAATGAGCTGGGAAGTTTTCTTCTTCTTTTATTTTCTCAGTGAATCTGTGATTATTCTTCTTTAGTTGTTCTATAGAGTGTACTGGTGAAGCCATTTGGGTCTGGGCTTTTCTTGTGGAGAGTTTTAAAATGATTGATTCAATCTTGTGGCTGTTGTTTTAGGTCTATTCAGATTTTATATTTCTTCTTGATAATTTCTATTTCTTATGTCTTTCTAAGAATTTATCCATCTCATCTTAGTTATCTAATTTGCTAACATACAATTGTTTATATTATTCCCTTATACATATTTTTATTTCTATATGGTCTATAGTTATACATTCCCTTTCATTCCTAATTTATATAATGTTAAGTCTTCTTTTTTTCTTGTTCATTCTAACTACAGGTTTGTTAGTTGTGTCTATATTTTCACAGAATCAATTTTGGGTTCTGTTAATATTTTCTATTATTTTTATATTCTCTAGTTCACTTATTTCTATTCATATATTTATTATTTACTTTATTTTTGCTTTGAGCTTAGTTTGTTCTTATTTTCTGGTTTCTTACATTCAGAATTTAGACTATTGATTAGGCTCTTTCTTTTAAAAAAAATATGCATTTACAACCATGAATTTTGGTCTGTTGTGTTTTTGTTTTCATTTGTTTCAAAGAATTTCTTTAATTTACCTTGAGTTCTTTTTTGACCTATTGGTTATTTAGGAGTGTGTGGTTTAATATCCACATATTTGTACATTTTTCAATTTTTTTTGTTATTCATTTCTAATTTCATTTCCTTTTAGTTGGAAAACATACTTTGTATGATTTCTATCCTTTTTAATTTATTGTGCTTGTTTTATAGCCTTTCATATGGCTTATTTGGGAAATTTTTCATATGTGCTTGAGAAGAATATATTCTGCTGTTAATGGATAGAATGTTCTTTTTGGCTATTTTTTTCTTTTCTTTTAAAAAAATCTGCTAGGTTATGGTGTGTCCACATTTTTGTTTCTTTTTTTTGAGTTGGAGTCTCACTCTGTTGCCCAGACTGGAGTGCAGTGGCTCTGGTGATCCTTCCGCCTCAGCCTTCCAAGTAGCTGGAACTACAGGCGTGTGCTACCATGCCCAGCTAGTTTTTTTGATTTATTGCCTGAGCCGTGGGCTCAGGCCAATCCTCTCACCTCGGCCTCCCAAAGTGCTGGGATTACAGGCTGAGTCACTGAGCCTGGTCTTGTCCACATTTTTTTATACTCTTGTTGATCTCTTGGTTATTTCTGCCCCCCCCCTCGCTATCACTGAATTCATATCGCTGTATAGTGTTATTCTTTTCAGTCTAAATAACTTTGAGTACTTTTTACCAGGCAGGTCTGCTGACAATGAATTGTCTCAGTCTTTGTTATCTAAGAATGTCTTTATTTTGCCTCATGTTTTGAAATATGGTTCTGCTACACATAATATTTTTTGCTGACTTCTTTTTCCCAGTACTTTTAATATGTCACCCTGTTGACTTTTTACTTCCATTGTTTTTCATGAGAAGTCAGCTGTAAATCTTACGGAATTTCTTTCTATATAATGGGTTGATGTTCTGTTGCTACTTTCAAGGTTTTCTTTTCCTGTTTGCCTTTCAACATGTGTGGAGCTCTTTGCATCTATCCTATTTTGAATTCACTGACATTTTAGGATATTAGATTAATGTTTATCATCACATTTGTGAAGTTTTTAAAAACATTTTTTAAAAAATATGTTTTCTTTTCCTTTACGTCTCTCTTTTCTTTTTGACACTTCAATTTTGTGTGTGTCTGAGTACTTAATGTTACCCCATGTTTGTCTGAGTCTCTGTGCATTTTACTTCATTGTTTTTTCTCTCTGGTTTTAGACTGCATAGTCTCTACTGATCTATTTCAGTTTTTTGATTCTTTGATTCTTTTTTCTTACAGTTTAGATGTACTGTTTAGCCCCTCTAGAAAAATCTTCATGTCTGTTATTGTGCTTTTTAACTCCATAATTTCCACTGGGTTATTTTAAAATAATTTCTATCTCTTATTGACTTTCTCTATTTGATAAGACATTATCAGCATACCTTTCTTTGAATATTTAGATATGGCCCCAACTTGGTGGCTGAACCTGTAATCCCAGCACTTTAGGAGGCTGAGGAGAGTGGATTGCCTAAGCCTGCAGGTTCAAGACCAGTCTGGGCAACTTGGTGAGACCTCGTCTCTACAATAGATTAGGAAAAAAAATTAGCCAGTTGTGGTAACATGCACTTGTAGTTTTGACTACTTGGAAGGCTGAGGTGGAAGGAAGGATCTCCAGAGCCTAGCAGGTTGACACTGGGGTGGTGGTGAGCATGCCACTGCACTCCAGCTTGGGCGACAGAGTGAGACTCCAACTAAAAAAAAAAAAAAGAATATTTAGATATGGTTTTCTTTAGTTATTTGAACATGTTTTTAGTAACTACTTTGAAGTACTGTTAAGTCAGATATTTAGGTTTTCTCACAGTTTCTGATGTTTGCTTGTGTGTGTGTGTGTGTGTATGGCTCACACCTTCTTGTTTCTTTGCATGTCTCATAATTTTTAGTTAAAACTAGACATTTTAGATATGATAACGTAGCAATTCTGGATATTTATTTTCCTTTCTCCTGCAATAGAAAATGACCAGTGGAAGTGAATACAGTATTAGATTCAACTTCTAATTTATTTACTTATTGCATCAATTTCTCAGAAAATTATTTAGAGTAGATTTTGAAGACTTATTGAATAAAGAGAAATGGAGACGCATTTAGAAAAAAAGATAGTTGAGCTGTGGTATAAAAATTCTCCATTCTATGGGGTAAGATATTGATTTCTCTTTCCTACCTCCCTGGGTTGAATATTGTTGGATTTATAGGGTGAGAGAACAACTGGAGGGAAATCCAAAGAAAATAGAAATTATTTTTCTATTTTTGAGATAAGCAAAATAGATATTACTTCTCTGTTTATTGTTTTTGAGAGCAGTATTTTGATTTTATATTGAAAATTTATCTGTGGAATCTAGGGTGTAAAAGATGGGCCCTTTGGGTTTTTCTTCTAAATCATTTAGTTTGGGTAGCTAGAAGAGTAAATATGGCATGTTTTAAAGAGCAAAATTGGCCAGGCTCGGTGACTCAGCCTGTAATCCCGCACTTTGGGAGGCCCAAATGAGTGGATTGCCTAAGCCTGCTGGTCCGAGACCCGCCTGGGCAACTTGTCAAGACCTCATCTTTACAATAAATCAAAAAATTAGCCAGGCATGGTAGCGCACACCTGTAGTTCCAGCTACTTGAAAGGCTGAGTGGAAGGATCATCGGAGCCCAGCAGGTCGAGGCTGCTGTGGCCGGGAGCGTGCCACTGCACTCCAGTCTGGGTGACAGAGTGAGACTTCAATTCAAAAAAATAAAATAAAATAAAAATAAAGAGCAAAATCTCCATGAATTAGGAGGAACTTGGATTTGGCTAGACTGTGTTCCTCTGTGGTTTTCGTCTGCCAGCATCCTCTTTTTATTTTCTGATAATGACATCCCATGTTATTTGCATAATATCTAAAATTATTTCTCATGTTCAAGAGAAGCATTTAATTACAGTCCTATTCACCTATCCTTACAGATGTGGATTGTGACACTGCTTGTATAATTCTTTCCCTATATTCTGTGAACTTTACTGTATTTACATGATACATAATTTTACCCTTCTGTCAATTAAAGTTTGCTTTTGTCAATTGCAATAAAAAATGCCAGACACTCGAATCCTTGTGATATGTATCTTTTTAGAGCTTTACTGTAGCTCACGGGACCCTCCATCACATGATCATATTATTGGTCAAGTAACATTGATAATAAGTCAAGGCCGAGCTTGGTGGCTCAGCCTGTAAGCCCAGCACTTTGGGAGGCTGAGGCAAGTGGATTGCCTGAGCCCATGGGTTTGAGACCATTCCGGGAAACTTGGAGAGACCTCATCTCTACAATAAATAAAAAATTAGCCAGTTGTGGTGGTGCACATCTGTAGTTCCAGCTAGTTGGAAGGCTGAGGTGGAAGAATTGCCAGAGCCCAGCAGGTCAGCGCTGGGGTGGCTGTGAGCATGCCACTGCACTCCAGCCCGGGCGATGACGTGGGAAAAAAAAAAAAAGATAATAAGTCAAATAGCTCCCAAGTTCAAATTCAGTATTGAAAAATCAGAATTTCAAATTCAAAGACAGTAAAAAAAAGATGCATAACTCTAAAAGGAACAATTTGTTTAAGAGAGCTTAATACTACTGGCCCATAAACACTAGTAGCGAGGAAATATTGAAAGAATAACTGGATGCCAAAATGACTAAATTTGGAATTTGAAGAGGAAACTAGAGAGAGTGAAAAGAGGACAAGCTATTCCTTTAAATTACTTTAAAAAGGAAAACAAAGAGCTCACTGTAATGCAGAAAGCAGTATGAGAAAATCCTGTACACACCATCAAAGCAAGTTGTGCCTGGGCTGTTTCTTCCTTAAATTCTGCCTCACTGGGACTTTTCTGCAGAAGCTGTGTTATGCCCAACATCTTTGGGCTTCTGGTTGGCGCACTTCCTACTGGAGGGTTTGTTGCTGCCACTGCCGGAAACGTACAGACCCTGTAGGTGGATCCTTCCGGGCTGCCACCCTAGGGCTTTTCCATCCCAGACTTTCACCTGTCACTATCTTTCCCGCCAAGCCACTGCCTTTGTCCTCTGGGTTCTGTTGCTGGGTTCTCTGCTGACATTACACCAGGGCTCTTCTGTTACGTCCCAGATGCCCCTGCTTTTGACTCTCTCAAAGATGGCAGGACTTTGTCCTCCCCTCTTGCAGAAAAAGTAAACACCTCCCTTTACAACCTTCCTCCCAAACAAAAACACATAAACCATCTAACTTTTATTCACAAACGTGAATACTGTTGGTTTGCTTCCTTGTTCAGTTCTTCTCAGAACTCAGAAGATCCCCAGATCATAAACAAGTTCCAGTTTTATAATATCAGGCTTTCACTTTGCTCTTTCTCCAGATGAGAGGGGGCACACTGAGTGGCCTGACCCTCCATGCAGAAGCTCAATGAAGTCCCACACCCTCTCTGACTCCCAGGTTTCTCAGTGGGAGACTGCACTCAACTTCATGCTCTTAGGGTGATCGCTGTACCATAAGCTGTTGCAGCAAGAGCATGTGCTCTTGTTGGTCCTCTTCTCCCCCTCCTCTTACCCCAAGGCTCTTGCCGTCCTTTAGGAGGAAGATTCTCCTTGAGTTTGCTTTCTGGTTCCAGCTTCCCCCACCCCCCACCCCTGCCCCAGGCACAAGCAGCACCCTGAAGTCCCATCGTCATGGATTCTCTGATGATAAGCAATTCTAGAACATCAGACTTTGGTGTGGCAGTATATATTTTGGGATTTCACACACTGAGAAGGCATATAGGCCCCTTATGCAGAGTAAGTTTGACTCATTTCGAACAAATAAATCTATTGATTTCAATAGACTCGTTCAACTCTAAAGGTAAGTGCTCATGCCAATCTGTAGGCGATTAAAATCACTGCTCCTAGCTAGGCTCGGTGGCTCAACCTGTAATCCCGCGCCTTTGGGAGGCTGAGGTGAGTGAATTGCCTGAGCCCGTGGGTTTAAGACCCGCCTGGGCAGTGACACCTCATCTCTACAATCAATCAAAAAATCAGCTGGGCGTGGTAGCTCATGCCTGTAATTCCGGCTACTCGGAAGGCTGAGGCGGAAGGATCGCCGGAGCCCAGCAGGTGAGGCTGCGGTGGCCGCTCCCGGCCACTGCACTCCAGTCTGGGCGACAGAGTGAGACTCCAACTCAAAAAAAAAAACAACAAAAACAAAAGCACTGCTCTTCTGAAAATTGTGTGTTTAAGCAATGGGAGATTACAAACTTTGCTTTTTCTTTTGTGTTACAGAGACATTCGTTGACTTACACATGAGAATCTGTGCATTTTACAAACTCATTACAGAAAAAGGGGAAAAAAGAACAGAAGTTGAGAGATTGAGAGACATTTCAATACTTGAACAAAATGAGCCCTAGTACTTTACTTCATTACTTTTGATTGGAGATTAAATTAAAAACAAGTCCAGGCGCGAAGGCTCAGCCTGTAATCCCAGCACTTTGGGAGGCTGAGGAGAGTGGCTTGCCAGAACCTGCGTCTTCGAGACCAACCTGGGCAACTTGGTAAGACCTCGTCTCTCCAATATATCACAAAAACCAACTGGACGTGGTGGCACGTGTCTGTAGTTCCAGCTACTTGGAAGGCTGAGGCGGAAGGATCGCCTAAGTCCAGCAGGTGGAAGCTGCGGTGGCCGTGAGCGTGCTGCTGCACTCCAGTCTGGGCGACAAGAGTGAGATGTCAACTAAAAAATAAATAAATAAATAAATAAAAATAAATAAATAAAAACAAAACAAAGGGGGAAATGGCAATGGGAGAGGAATAAAATATGACAGGTATTAGGAAAATAATTTTAATATGACACAGGTCCAAAGGAAATACTATCAAAGGTCCAAAGGAAATGTACCACCGTTTAATAGTGAGATAAATATTTTTTTAAGCTAAAAAAATCAGTGTTTTTTTTTTAAACTTTTATCAGAATGAGTGATACATATTTCTTAAATAAAACAAATCAGGTCTATGTTGGAATGATTCAAAATATTTCGGATTGAGATTCAACTGGTATTTATTGAAAACTTATTACATGTAAAGGTTTTATCTGAGGTTTTCAAGTATACTACCATGTTGAACTCTCAAAATAATCTTATAAAACAGTCATTATTATTGCCATCTTATAGATGAGTAAATCGAGCCTTGAGCCAATTCGTACTTTCCCCAAAGTCAAAGTGAACAGTCAGATGAACTCCATCCCGATATTTTTGAACTACTACAAAACCAGTATGATTACTAAGACCCATCCAAATCCAAAATAAATGACTGACTATGAAAAATGAAAAATGATCAGAGCTCTTTTTCCAGAGATGGGGAGTACATACAAACAGGATTAAACTCTTGCCCCAGGGACAGTGTAGAGTACTTAGGGAATTGGAAGGGCACCCAATCCGGGCCTGAGCTCACGAAGTTCCATCAGGCCCTGGGAGGAAGGCACATGCCCACAGCCTCCCAGAGAACAGTATACACGACTACTGGAAATGAGAACTGTGCAAGACACAGGAACTCAGCCTCATAAATTGTCATGCATCTCTTCCTGTGCAAAAGGTGTACATATTACATCATGGTGGAAAATAAAGACAAAGTAAAGCTATGAACACCCAACGCTGGGATGATGTGTTCAGGCTGGCACTTGCAGAGTTTCACCGTGATCAGCACACATATTTTTCTTCGGGCATCCTTGCCTGTCTTGTAAAGTCACCTCCTGCAGACCCCCAATCCTGGCCCCACGCTCTGTTCCTGACCACATTAAAATACTCTGAGTGCCATCTTGCCCCGAATTTATGCTCTGTTGGTGCTCTTGTCTGCCTGCTGTGGGGGTGAAATCTATTTCAAAATGAGACACTGCTTTAAAAACAATTGTCTTGGGGAGTGCCAGCAACACCATATCTCAAGTTAGAGCGAACATGAGCTTTGGTGGAGAGCCAGCTTGAGCAGGAGCAGGGGAGTTTGGTGGTGACGGTTTAGCGGAAAGGATCTCTGCTGGTCCAGGAGTCAGAAGACTGAAATGCCGGGTCTGGCATGTAGGGTTGCTGGGTGATGTTAAATAAGAGGTTTCTATAAGGTGAACCTATCTTACAGTATTCAATGAGAAGATCAATAAGAAAAGTATGTGAAAACATTATGGTATCTGGAACACAAAGCCCTGAAGGCGCTGGTTAACAGTGAAGTTGGACGTGACAGGAGAGAAACCGGGCTCAGGGGAAACTCGCCAGTTGTAAGATTGAAGACCCCTGCACTGCTTGGTGATTTATTCAAGAGCAGATATGGTAGGAGGTACGGAGGTAGATGTTCTCAATATGAGTTAGTTTCCTTTCTGTGTTTTTAAATTTTTATTTATTTAGTTTGGGGGTTGGGGTTTCACTCTTTTACCTAGACTGGAGTGCAGTGGCACAGTCAAGGCTCGGCTCACTGTAGCCTCCAATTCCTGGGTTTAGTCACTCTTTCTGCCTCAGCCTCCCATGCAGCTAGGACTACAGATACATGCCACCATGCCCAGCTAATTTATTTTATTTTTTAATTGTTTGTAGAGACAGAGTCTCACTATGTTACCTAGGCTTGTCTTGAGCTCCAGGCCTCAAGTGATTCTCCTGCCTTGGTATCCCAAAGAGCTGGAACTACAGGAATGAGCCACAGTGCCTGGTCCTTCCTGTCCTATCGATCAGTTGATGGCTTGGCCATGGCTGACATCAGTAGCTCCAATGACACAAATACTTCAGTTTTTCCTTGCTAATATCCACTTGATGATGAAAGAGGAATCCATTGCTTCTTTTCAGGTTCCCCCAGACCCCTGGGATTCTGTAGACTGTACTAGCCCTATTGCCACACATGTATACTTAGAAAAATGAGGTCACTTTTAAGGTGGTTCAAGTAAAATTTTAAACATCTGGTAACATCGGGTCAATTGCTGTCTCTGGCTCAGAGCCTCTGCCATGTTTCCTTCCTTTCGCAGATCCAGAGAAAGAAAATACAGCAGTGGAGGAAGATAACTGTCCAGTTGCCCTTGATATGAGGCAGGTGGGTTTTAGAGCACAGAAGGCTCTTTCATTCCCTATAGTGATATTCTGGAATGTTTAGATTGCTGAGGCAATATATAATTGGCTTTTGGGATAGAAATAGATTTTACTACTATGAATCAGTTCTTGAACTTTAACATTTGCTGAACAAGAGGGCACCAGAAGAGTCGAGATTCACCTGTGTACTTCTCTACTGGAGAGGCAATGAGCAGCACACTTGGTGACAGCATAGATTGAAGTCGGGCAGGGTGTGTTGACCAGGGGTGACACACTGTTTTAACTTAGAGTGTATATTTCATGGGGGTGGCTTAGAGATCATAATACTTGTGATTATGGGTGAGAAAGGCACCCAAGTCCCATCAGCAACTCTTAACAGGAGACAGGCCAGGCATGGTGGCTCACTTCTATAATCTCAGCACTTTGGGAGATCAAGGAAGGAAGATTACTTGATTCCAAGAGTTTAAGACCAGCCTGGGCAACATAATGAGACCTCGTCTTTACAAGAAATAAAAAAATCAGCCAGATGTGCATGAGTCCCAGCTACTCAGAAGGTGGAGTCAGGAGGATCCTTTGAACCCAGAAGTTGGAGGCTGTGGTGAGCCATGATCATGCCAGTGCTCTCCATCCTGGGCAACAGAGATCAAACAAACAAACAAAAAGAGCAGATGAGTTGGAGAAGCTGGGCACTTGCTTGCTTGTTGTTGTACAATGGACAGCACATTTGCTGGGGAGACTGGTGGCTTCCAGTCCTGGCTCTGCTATCAGTGTCACCTTAGGCAAGTCAGACTTCTCTTCAGATGTTTAACTGATGTTTAAAAGGAGGAAAATAATCTAGATCAGCACTGTCCTATAGAAATACAATGTGAGAAACAAATGAAATTCAAATGTTCTAGCAGTCACATTAAAAAAAAAAAGAAACAAGTAAAATTATTATATTCTATTCAACCCCCCACATATCCAAATTATGATCATTTCTATAAGTATTTGACGTAAAGATTACGAATGGGGTATTTTAAATCCTTTCTTGCACTAACTCTTGGAAGTCTGGTGTGTAGTTTATACAGGCAACACATCTCAATTCAATTAGCATGTTTTAAGTTCTTGGTGCGTCCATGTCACTGCTGCGTTGGACAGAGCAGCTCTAGATGAGTCTAAAGTACAGCACAGACGGGCCATCCTGGAAGTATTATGCTGTTGACTTTGCCATCCTTCTTCTTATGGGTCTTTAACTCTCAAGGACCCCTGTGTCAACCTGAACACACAAGAAGAGGTAGTTTGTGACTATACCCTCTGCACCAGGCTATAGGCCTCCCAGGAACAAAGCAATTAACTTCCTTACTTTCCATGGAAGATTGCTTTGAGATCCCGTGTGAAAGGAGATGATAAATAGAAATGCAAAGCAATTAGTCCACCAGCGTTTCTTTTTACATAGTCATGGACGTAAGCACCGTCTGTGATGCAAGTTCCTGCCTGAAGCCTCAAGAAGCCTAATTAACAGTCTCCTGTAAAGTGCTACAAGATGCTCCAGATGAAAGGTGGCTAGTGAGAGCCAAACATTATCCCCAGCAACATTTGATCGTGCCCCTCCCTAGGGCTGTTCCATTACCCCCTGGACTGACGTCACTTTCGGCAGTTAGCAGCTCTTCTGCCTGGGGAAAATGAAATGGGAGTGTTCACATCCTACCAGGTGACCCATTAAAAATAAAAAACAGACACACCAAAAAAACCTCTGGACTTTTGCTCTAGGGGTCTTGCCTGGTCATAGATTCTAAGAAACCGGATCCCATTTTCTCCAAATTATACTCTTACTGCCTAATTGAGCTTTCTTCTCCTTAAGCTGAAGTCACTTAGGGTAGTAGATGAGTCAGAAGCAGCAGTGTGGTTTCATTTGCTTTGAATGCAGTTTTTCTTTTTCTTTTTTGTCAAGTTGAGTTGGTCCTCAGGACAAAATGTGAAGGAAGTGGAGTATATCTTTAGCACATGATTATTTTCTCTTTCCAAGGTCCTTACCCATCTGTACTAGTCAGGTTCTTCAGAGAAGCAGAACTTAATAGGATATATATATATATATATATATATAGAGAGAGAGAGAGAGAGAATAAATATGATAAATATGTGCATGATATATGATACATATGATAGGAATTGTCTCACATGATTATGGAGACTAAGAGGTCTCCATTGTAAATCTACCATTTACAAGCTGGAGAACCAGGAACAAAAGGTGAAAGGGTGGGGGTGATGGAATAAGTCCCAGTTTTGGTCTGAAGACCCAAGAACCAGGAGCACCAGTGTCTGTGGGTAGGAGAAGATGGATGTCCCAGCTCAAACAGAGTGAATTCACCCCTCCTTCACCATTTTGTTCTAGTCAGGCCTTCATGGATTAGCACTGGATAATGCCCACTGTATCAGTGAGGGCAATTTTCTTTACTTAGTCTTACTGAGTCAAAAGCTGGTCTCTTCCAAAACATTTCTCAACACCCAGAGATAACGTGTAGCCAGCTTTCTGGGCATCCCATGGCTCAGACAAGTTGATCAATACAATTGACCATCACTTGGGCCATCCAGCAGGCCCTCCTTTTTCTCCTCCTGCCCTGCTATATCCAAACCAGGCCCTAGATTCATTTTTCCCCCCTCTCATCTTTAAAACTGTTTTCTCATCATTGGTGTTTTATAAAAATATTAACACATTCATTTTCTCATATGTGAAAGCCATAATGGTTCCTTTCATCCATACATGTGTATATTTTATTTGTTCATTAGCATTTATTTAGCACTTCTTATGTGTCTGTGTGCTTGGTAGTCAATGAACTGGGCTTCTGAGGTGAGGTGCCTCTTTTGGTGATTCTTTCCTTTCTGCCTGTCCTTTAAATGCTGATGCTCCTCTGGATTTTATCCTTAGACCACTGTTTTACTCATGTTCATAGAATATTCTCCTTATTCCATGTGCTCTCCCTAGGGCTGCTGCATCAGTTATAAGGTTACAAAGGTTCACAGCTTAGGGAGCCCCAGGACAGAATTGAGTTCTATAGTGGTTGTTCCTGCTTTTCCAGAGAAGTCTTATCTAATCTTATGCCAACGACTCCAAATCTGTGTCGCCAGATCCCTCCTCACTCTTGAACATAAGACCCCATAATATAACACATAACATTAAAAAAAGATACAGCATACTTTATATATTTATGGGGTACGTGTGACTATTTGTTCCATGTATAGAATGTGTAATGATCAAATCAGGGTATTTGGGTATCCATCACCTTGAATATTTATCATTTCTGTGTGTTGAAAACATTTCCAGTTCTCTCCGCCAGTTGCTTTGAAATATACAACACATTATTGCTAATTAGTCACCCTACTCTGCCATCAGACATTAGAACTTATGTTTTCTAACTGTATGTTTGTACCCATTAATCAACTTCTTTTCACTCTCCTTTCCACCCACAGAACTTTTCCAGTCTCTGATATCTATCATGCTATTCTCTACCTTCATGAAATCAACTTTTTTTAAAACTCCCACACATCAATGAGAACATGTGGTATTTGTTTTTGCAATAGCACATAACATTTACCTACAGTCAGGTGTGCCAACGGTGTTTTTTCAGTCAGTTTTGGTGGCTAGGACGAAGCACCACAGGCTGAATAGCTTAAATAACTGATTTATTTCTCATATTTATGGTTGCTGGGAAGTCCAAGGTCAAGGTGTTGGATGATTCGTTTCTTGGTGAGGGCCTTTTTCCTGATTTGCAGATGGTCATCTTCTTGTGAGTCCTCGCATGATGGAGTGAGAGAAAGAGGAAGCAAGCTCTTGTCTGTCTCTTCTTATAAGCATATCAATCCCATCATGAAGTCATGAGGGTGGAGCCCTCATGATCTAATTACCTCACAAAGGTCCCATCTCCAAATACCATCGCATTGGGAATTACAGTTTCAACATATGCATTTTGGGGCCAGCACTAATCTTAAGTGTACTGCATGATGAACTTCCAGATATACTCATGTACTTGTGTGTGTCTTCTATCCAGTTCTAGGTATAGAAGGTATTCAGCACCCTAGAAAGTCACCCCAAGCCCCTTCTTAGTGGCTACTATACCACAGAGGTAACCATTTAAAAAAACTGTTTGACCATAGATTCGTTTTGCTTGTCCTTGAACTTCATATATATAGAATGTAAAATGTGTATTCTTTTTTTGACTGGTTTCTTTCATTTAACACCGTATCTGAGAGATTTATCTTTGATGTTGCAAATATCAACTTTTAGGCCCCTACTTCAAGTGGGATATTCCTACTTGTATATTCTGCTGGGAAATCTGATTCCATATATCCACAACCAAACACACTATTTCCATACGTATATGCATGTTTTTAGGCTTAGTCCTTTTATTTTATTTTATGAATGTGGGGTACAATTCAAGATTAGGTATACAAGCGGTCATCGTACAGGTAAAATTTGGGCCCCCCTTTGGTTCCCCACTTTGCCTGATTTGACTATTTTTATATTCTAAAATATCATCAAGGAAGGCCAGGCACAGTGGCTCATACCTGTAATCTCAGCACTTTCGGAGGCCAAGGTGAGAGGATTGCCTGAGCCCAGGAGCTTGAGATCAGCCTGGATAACATGGTGAGATCTTGTCTTTACAATAAAGAAAAAATTAGCCAAGCGTGGTGGCACACACCTGTAGTCCCAGCTACTTGGAAGGCTGAGATGGAAGGATCTCCTGAGCCCAGCAGATCAAGGCTGCAGTAGCCATGATCATGCCACTGCACTTCAGCCTGGGTGACAGAGTAAAACTTTGACTCAGAAAAAAAATTATGATCAAGGCTCACCTTATAATCCAAGTAATGAATACTGACTTTCCAGAGTTACTGGAATATTTTGATGAGATAATGTATATTATATAAAATGCTTAGTATAGAGCCCATATAGTTAAAGCCAAAATAGTTATTCAGAGTAAGGGGAGTGTCTCATCCTTGTGGGTTCACTTTAATCTTAGCTGCCTACCTTATGTTCGTGATGGTCATAATATTATCTTAAATAACATTTTAACTTTTAGTAGTACTAAACAAAATGATCCTGTACTCTGGGGATTTAGCAATTTGTTGAGGTCTACTTATTCGTATATTTGAGCATGAGTTAATTTCTTGAGAACTACTTATGAGGCTTTGGTAGTGACTTAGTTAAATCTTCAGTGTAAGACAAATAATCTGTGTGTTCTGTCACCTTTAAGCCTAGAGTGAGATCCTTAATAATAAGGAAAAATCATAAAATAAATAAATAATAATAAATAGACTAGGAGCACCCCTACGGGCAGCCTTCGTTCCAAGTAAATGTCAAACTTACTGCACTTCTACAGAAGCAAATCATTCACTTTGCATAACCTTAAGGCTTAAGCATAATGTAAATCTAAGGCTTTCGCTGAAGCTCTGTCAAACATGATAAATATCTAGACAAAGGAAAAAAGAAACAAAATTCTGGGAATTTGGAGCAAAGAGTCAGGGAGTCTCCTACTACAGGAACACATCCTAGAATATGGAAAAGCAGATAAACTGCACATGTCTGGAGTCAGGAAAGAGTTGTAAGTTACTAGGAATTCTATGAAGGAAAGATTAATGACTAGATAGGAATTAACTTCCACAAATTTGTGATGCTGTTTTAGGCACTGCATCTCTACTGAGGCAGTACACACTCAATGTACCATAGAAGTGGCAACATTCTAACTCCTTCCGCAACAGAAATTGTCAATTTAGCCTAATGCCAACTTTTGCAGTATCAACGCATTTAGAAATGGAACCAATAAGAAAATGAGATTTATTTTACACCGGTAGGCTTCCCAGCTCATTCTGTGGCCATATTCTATAGCATTAAAAATGCCCATAGTTAAAGGAAGGCATTCATCTTTTCCCGCCAAATCTCCCATTTCTCAACCTCTTCATTTTATTTAAGTGCAGGAAAGAGTATGATATAAGGGCAACACCGCTTCTGGTGGCCAAGGCATCTGTTGGCTGCTGAGAATATGGGGTAGCCTCAGACCAGGTGAATGCGGCAGCAGTAACCAGAGGGGTAGGGCTCCTGAGTAGAGGCTGTGAGGACCTTCAGGATAATGAGGTAGAATCGGCTCTCCACAAGCCAGTGACAAAATATGGGAGATGTGTGTACTCTGGAGACTATGCCTTCGTCCTTATCTCCAAGTTCATGAAATTAATGGTATCTCCCCCACTAGCTACACTGTTACTCATTCATTGAATATTTATCATACTTTGTAAGGGGTTTCCCACTAGGTTGCACAGACATGAGCAGAACATGCGAACTCCTATGCTTCTGCTGCAATTTCTTTACCATGAAGATAACCTATTTCATGAGAAGAGTTGATGGTTTAGAGATGGGAGAGCCAAATATAAGAGCTTCAGGTCATGGATTTGTGTGCAAAGGTCAAGGAGAGAGAATGTGTGGTGGCAGAAACACAGCGTGATGTAATCCTAGGAGTGTGACTAGTAAAGCAGGACTTGAATCTCAGTTCTATGCCTCCAAGTGTGTGACCCTGGACTAGTTATTTGCATCCTTGGAGCCATCTTTGTGGAACAGATATGCCAATGCACATCTTACTTCCTAGGACTGAGGAAGTAATGTAAAAAGCAGAGGTGGGGACGGAAAGTGATGGTAGCCGGGCTCGGTGGCTCAGCCTGTAATCCCGCACCTTTGGGAGGCTGAGGTGAGTGGATTGCCTGAGCCCGAGGGTTCGAGACCCCCCCCGGGCAGCAAGACCTCAGCTCTACAATAAATCAAAAAATCAGCCGGGCACATGCCTGTAATTCTGGCTACTTGGAAGGCTGAGGCGGAAGGATCGCCAGAGCCCAGCAGGTCGAGGCTGCGGTGGCCGGGAGTAGCCCCTGCACTCCAGTCGGTGACAGAATGAGACTCCAACTCAAAAATAAAAAGAAAGTGATGGTAATGAGTCTATCCAAGTATTTACCATTTACTGTAACAATGATTTCTCTTTTCCGCTTACTCTGTGCTGGAGCCCAGTGATAAGGCAGAGAACAGGACAGTCCTCTGCAGCGTGGCGGTCACACCTTCTGCAGCACACAAGGGGCTCCTGGGGGTTGGGTTGCAGCTACTTTCTGCCTTGATGGCCTGGGACCAGATCTGTGTTGGAGAGCATAAAAAGAATCTTCCTCACTCAATTCATATCAATTAACTCACACATTTCATCGTCTTTCTTTGCTGTCAAAGGTATCCTTGGGATGAGTAGTGTAAAACAAGGAGAAAGGAAATAACAAGCCAGGGTTGTAGATATCTGTTGTTAGTCCTGATTTTCCTATAAGACTGCCATTAGCTTTCAGAGAAGTCTTTATCTCTGGATTAAATTCGGCATGCGGAAAGGTCTTATTTTTATACAGTAGTTGGTTTCCCAAGAGGTAATATGTAAATTAAAACAAACACACAAACAGAAGTCCCCCCCCCAAAAAAAAACAAACCCTTACATTAAACCTACTAGGACTGTCGTGGGTTATATTGTAGGCTCAGGCAGCACTACGTGTATATAAATAATTGTTTCTTAATTTACATTAGGCTGGTCAAAGTTACTCTTGGATTTTCTCAAAATACTATATCCTTATATTTCTGGTCCACTCCCGGGGGAGTGAGGGCCACCTAGAAGACCAAACTTCACTTGTATGCAAGCCTACTTATGTGGTAAATTTTCACTTGTATCCCTTATCTCTATAATAAATAAACAGGTTATTTTTTAAAAAAACTAACAGCTACCACATGGATTTACTGGGCGCAGCTAAGAGCAGGTTATTCAGTCTCTCTCTAGATAAGCACCAGCTAAGAATAAGCACCCCTCCCCCCTTTCCTAGCTCTCCCACAAACCACTCACCACCCTTCCCCACCCCTCCCCCCTCACTCTCCCAGATGTTTCAGATTCCAAGAATGTTTGCATTGATTAAACATTCTATTTTTTGCTTGTTTCTCCATCCCAGACCTTGAAAATGTTATCTTTACTTTTATTGCTTGAGATCAGGGCTATTTCTGGCAGGTGTGGGGTTCAGGGGAAAATCACATTTTGTGCTCTTTTCTCCTCTGGTTCTCTCTCTCTCTTTTTTTTTTTTCATACAGGTGGAAACTTAAGTGATTTTTTAGGACAGCTATTGTAGAAGGACAGGCAATTCAGTGTTTATCTTTGAAGGATTCTGCTGGAATACTGCTTGAATCATGGATGGGTATAGCAGCGTCTATGGGCTTGATCTGCTATCATTTTTAGAACCAGGTAGTCTTTACTTAGTAATTAGAAGCCTGAAGTTAACCTGTGTATTGGGAATGGGGTGGGATATGTGAAGCGGGGAGAAGTGAGGATGGTTGTATCTTCATATGAAGGGAAATGAAAGGCAACAGTGGCTTTGTGGGAATGCAAACTAGTTCAACCTCTGTGGAAAACGGTGATGATACCTAAAATAACTAGAAATTGACCTTCCACACGACTCTGAAGTCTCCCTTCTGGAAATATACCCAGAGCAACTTAAATCACGCTACAAAAAAGATATCTGCACATGCATGCTTTTTGTAGCACTATTCACAATAACAAAAACATGGAATCCACCATGCTGCCCATCGAAAGTGGACTGGATTTTAAAAATGTGGTACATCCACACAATGGAATATTATGCAACCATAAAGAAGAACAAAATGATGGACTTCACAGCAAACTTGAATGGATTTAGGGTCTGTCATACATAGCGAGCTATCACAGAAACAAAGAACTGAGTACCACATGTTCTCACTTATAAGCAGACCCTGAACTTTTACCATAATACAACAAGAATGGGATTGGCAGTAGCAATTTTGCTAGGGGAAGGAGAGGAGCACATAACATCAATAAGGGTACCCGATCTCAAACCTGGTGAAGTGGGGACCAACGGGAGGCCCAAACTTTGCCTGTACGATGACCACTTGTATACCTAATTCTGAATTAGACCTCACATCTGTAAAAGAAATAATAATAATAATAAAAGGCAGCAATGCCAAGGCATCGGACTTTGGAAAACAAGCCACAAACTCTGGAAATAGTCCATCAGTCATCTAGCAGTCTAATTTTAATTCTAATGCACTTCACTGGTTTGGTATCCAGGTCATTGCCTTCAAGCTATGCTTGGGCTAACGATTAGAGGCAACTAATATAGAACACATCGTGGACTTCAAATTAGTAGACTTGGAATAAAATTAGATCTTGCCACTTTCCAATGCTACAGCCTTGGGCAAGTCAGTGAACCCCTCTGAACTTCGGTTTCTTTACTAAGACTTGGATGATAACAACTGCTTCAGCTTCATAGAACTAGCATTCCAATGTTCTTATGAAGAAAAAATAGATAACGAATGCAACAATTCCAATCTGGCGTTCGGTACTCAGTGGGTGATTTGCACTTTCAGAAATTTTGATTATCATAGAGTGTCCTTTCCTGAGGAAGGGATACTTTCATGAAAACTTCCATGCGCCAACATCTCTTTAAAATGGCCCGCGGCTTTCTAAAACTCAGTCTGATTTACAGACTTCTGAGTCAAGGCTCAATTAAAATGAAAACTTTCAGTTGTATTTTATCAGTGGCTTTTCTTTGTAAAGCTTCCTCTCGCTCTATTTTCTGAAAAAGGTGGGGTTTTGTGGAAAGAGAGGGGTCACAGTTCTAGGAAGGAAGGGGCTTTGAGTCCCCTAGTTCAGAGCATGAGTTGGGGTCCATGGAATTACCCAGGTACCTGTTCAAGGCGCAGATGCTCAAGCCCACCCCAGACCTGTGGCATCACAATTTCTGAAGGTGGGGCTGGAAATCTGCACTAAAAATCAAGCTCCCTTGATGATTCTGTGCCAACCAAAGGCTGAGAGTCTTTGCTTTAACTGTTACTGGTCATTTATTACTTAGGCTAACCGTGGGATTTGAGTGCAGATTTTGATGGCATGGAAAGAGAAGTGGCCGAAGGCAGGAGGAGAGGTGAGAAATAGAGGTACAGATAAACACAGACCAATTTTGCTGACTTCCTTGATTTGAGGCCCATTCCTTGCCTCATTGGGAAGGATCCCTCTGGGGATTGACACCCAAGCTGATGCCCTCGCACTTGAGCCTGGAATGAATCAGTAACTTCACTTGACTTTCCTTCTTCCCGTTTTTGATTTTGTACAAGGTTCTACAAAGGTTCAATATTGTGTTAGGGATCCATGATGGGGGTGGGGGACTGGAGAATGTATTCCAGCCATGGGTTGTGTCAGTGGGAAATTACTTTTTTCCTTTCTGGTAACCTTTTATAGCCTAAATTGCATGTTTGCTAGCAGCTCAAGAAATAGGCGTGAATTAAGTTATTATATTTCCTGAATTTAACTTTGCCTTTGTAATACTCAGCCCACATGAATAAGAGAGAGATTTTACTCCCAGTGATACATCTGTGATTCTTCTCTCGACTTCCTCCCTCCCCCCAGACATCCTACAAGAGGAAGAGAGCGTTAGCATCAAGCACAAGGAGGTTTCAAACAATTTAGCAAGCCATGGTAGAGTTCCTGGAATGGAGTGGAAAGCCTAAAATAGATATCCAGGAAGAAAAAAAGGAAATGGCTACAAAGAACTCGTTTCAAGATTGCAGGACCCTCCTTTTATTGCCACAATTGAGTCACAAGGATTTTTGGGTTTTGCCACCAAGAGAGGTGTTTCCCATGGATTGATTCATGTTCCCTGTTTCCTCCCTGAAGAAAAAAAAGGAAACTGCTCTGATGATCTGAGTAATTCCAGCCATCAAAGTAAGTAAGAACTCCTTGATTTCAGATTCACACAGAAGTCTCAGTGAAATAATGCAGAGCAAAGAAATTCTGTTCCTGTGAAAATTTATTTATTTAACAAACATTTATTGAGTGCCTACTGTATACCAGGCACTGTGCTAAGAAACAGAATGCAGAAATCAGTAATAATTGCCCTTGCCATTAAAGGCTTCTTGTCCACTGAAGAAGACACAAAATGAACAAGGAATGCTAACAAAATACGAACTGAATGCAGTGAGAACCCAAAAGACTGCTCTGATTTTCTTGGTGACCCTTCACATGTCTACTGCCCAGTGAGATCCAACAAAGAGTTTCAAAGTTTAATGGCTGTAATAGGTTACATATCGTTCTTCCAAAATCCATGTCTACCTGGAGCCTCAGAATGTGTCTTGATTTGGAAATAGTATCTTTCCAAATGTAACTGGGTTTAAAATGAGCTTACATGGGATCAGGGTGGGCCCTAATAAGAAGAGGAGAGGGTAGACAGAGTCAAATAGCGAAGAAGGAAGCAAAGATTGGAGTGACGCTGTCACAAGCCAAAGGATGCCAAAGATCACCAGTAACCACCAGAAGCTAGGAGAGGGCCATGGGACAGATTTTCCCTCTGAGCCCCTAGAAAGAACTAACCCTGCTGACACCTTGATTTCAGATTTCTGACTTCCAGAACTGTGAGTTAACATAGTTCTGTTCTCTTAAGCCACTCAGTTTGTGGTAGTTTGTGATGGCAACTCTAGGAAATCAATATAGCCACCTTCTGGAAACTGTGTGGTGTTGTCCATTTCTTTGGTTTGCCCCTGAATCTGCTAAAAATCACACACAGTGTTTCCCTTGATATTTGAAAAGCATTAACTACTAATAAAAGGGAGAAATGAACAGGAGACAGTTCAGCAATTTAAAAGTTTCCACGGTTACTTTCTTCTTTGCCTTACACTTTGGTATTTTCTAATCAGGTTATTCTGACTATTTCTTAACACTTCAATACTGGTAATTCCCATGGCGGGATTTTCTTTCTCTGCATTCTTACCTACTGTCTTCCTATGCTTGGTTTACCTCTAAAATTCTTTCTAAAAAAACCTTGTTCCTTATAAAATGCTCTTGTTACAGCTGGGCATGGTGGCTCACACCTGTAATCCCAGCATTTTGTGAGGCTGAGGCGGGAGGATCACTTGAGCCCAGGATGCTGAGACCAGCCTGGGAAACATAGTGAGACCCTGTCTCATTAAATGAAACAAAACGAAACTCTCTAGCAGCTAACCACATGGACTTGCTAACTCATGGTCCACTTGGGATTTGTTGGCTCCATCTCCTTGACAAAGATTAGGAGGAGAGCATAATGGCTTTAAGGATATATGAGAATTTTAGCAGAATAGGCTTCCAGTTGTACTTAAAATACAGGAATTTTAATGTTGAGAGAGGTAAACCTAATGAGTTCCTATTGCATTGATCCAGAAGCTGAGGTGTGTGTTGGTCATTTGTGCAACATCTCCTTGCTGGCCAGAACCAGAGTTGAGATTGAATCAAAGGTCCTCTGTCCACATACCAACATGTTGGCAGAGATGGAGTGGCGATTATTCCACAGATTCCAGTGTCGTAGGCACCAGAGGTGAAGGAATTCTCTCTCAGGTCAGCTTATCTGGGAAAATTTAAAAAATTCGACTTCTCTTCCCTTCCCCCTGCCTCATTATTAAGCAGATGCCAGATGGTGACTTGCAGATTGTATTTCAGTTTCTCCATTCGCTCAGAAATTTTATGACCTTGGTTTCATATCCACAGGGAAAAAATGTTTCCAAAGAAGCTTGAAAATGACTGAAGGGATTGAATGTCCCTCCCATAGCCCCCTTGGGACACATTTAGGGGTAAATCTATCTTAATAATCTATTCATTTTGTTGTGTCTATGGGGACTACTGGATACGTCATTTGGAAAGAAGAAATAAGTTAATCTAGTCGAAGAAATGGCTTGACTGATCCGTACTCTCTCCCTTCCCCTTCTTCAAACAAGATTGGTTGTGAAATTTGTGCTAGAAAGTTCAGGATTATTAATGGGCCAGCTATCTATCATATCTGTCATACTTTTGCTCTACAAACCACTGCCCGTATCACTCAGCCAGCTGAGGAATAGGACAGCCAGCCCTAAAACCACGTGGCCAGAAATACCCATTCCCACTTCCAAGAGTATGCCTGAGTGAAAGGAACATCTTCTGAGTGGTTCCCCCACTTATCAGAGATGTTGCTTAGGATAAGTTACTTAACCTCTCTGGCATCAGTTTCCTCATCTGTAAAATGGTGGTCACTCCATCCACCTCTCAGGATTACTTGGAGGACAAGAGGGAAACAAGGTTCATATAGCAGTGCTTGACAAAGAGTAAGTGCTCCACAATCAGGAACTTTGCTTATTATTTAAGAAAAAAATACAATCATTTTTGTGTCTTTGTGCCTAGTCTTGAATATTATGAAATCTTCTGCAGGAAGAAAATTTCCTTAGGTTTATTCATTAATTTATTTAAGAAATTAAAAAAGTCTTTGAGTCACCTTCAGTCTCATTTTAACTGTGGTTCATTTGCTTATTAATATGTCTGGGCTTTCTTTTTTTGAATTGGAGTCTCACTCTGTTGCCCAGACTGGAGCGCAGCGGCCGCTCCCGGCCACCGCAGCCTTGACCTGCTGGGCTCCGGCGATCTTTCCACCTCAGGCTTCCAAGTAGCCAAAATTACAGGCAGGTACTACCATGCCCGGCTGATTTTTTGAGTTATTGTAGAGATGAGGTCTTGCTGCCCAGGTGGGTCTCGAACCTGCGGGCTCAGGCAATCCACTCACCTCAGCCTCCCAAAGGCGCGGGATTACAGGCTGAGCCACTGAGCCCGGCTATGTCTGGGCTTTCTTAAGGCCCCTAGGAGACTGGCTGGCAGAAGGGTTCATGGCCACTGCCTGGTCTCAAGTATCCCAGTGCAGGGACTAGGTGGCAGGAAATAGGAAGAGGCAGCAAGTGGTACCCCACTTCCGGGAAGTTTTGTCATACACTTGGCTGAGAGTTGCTCAGGACCATAGGGTTCCTGCCTTAAAGGGCCCATAAAGGGACTTCTGAAGACAGAAAAGAACAGTTCATCTTAAATAATGGGGACATACCATTGTGCTGTCTGACCCCCTTTGGGAGACCCAGATTCTCTGTCCTATAGCAACACATCGATTCTCTTTTGGTAGATTCCTTGGTCCCCTGTCTTCCATTTTTGTACATTTCTGGCAAGACAAAGAACTATTTCCCTTCCTGCCTAGCAGGAAGGATAGTTTGTGACCCTCTGTGCTTGAAGAAAGGAATAGGGCAGGTGTGCTTTCAGGCTTGCTACAGAGTCTGAAAATATCTAAAATTAAAGAAGCACTGTACTTAATATCTTTCCTAAGGAACTAATTTGGGTAAAACACCAGGTATCTAATAAAAAATGGGGGCTAGTGGGGGAGATGGAAGGAATTATATATAAGCAAATGAAGACACAGAAATGAAACTATCTCACTCTCTACAGGCACATGACTTTCAGTCTGAACTGCTGGGCAGCTGTTATAACAGCATTTGAAGACCGAACATTTGAGTTGTCTTCCATCTCTGCTTTCTACTAGAGCAATCATATTGGGCAAAACTTGAGTCTCAGTGGCCTCTTCCGTAAAAGGGGATAATGCCCTCCTTGCCTGACAGACAAGATGGGTTGTGATGATCAATGATCAAATGAATTTAACGTCTGTGAAAGTGCTTTGCAAATTACTAAATGCCATATAAATACTATGACTGGGTTGCAGCTCAATAAAAAAAAGGCTTACATCTATACTTAGTGCCTAGCTGATCTTGATCTCCAAAAAAAGGATGATCAGCTACTGACCCCCTGTAGAAAACTCAAGGAAAGTGCAAGAACTCAGATCACTGGTCTATGGCAGCTTTTTGTCATTTCCAAATGAATCCAGGAAGAATTTAGCAGCTGAAGCAGTTTCACTGCTTCATTTGCTTTCAAAACCTCAAGTCATCTGGAAAATTACCGGGTTGGAGTGGCGAATGTGAAGCCACCGAGAAAGGCATTGCTGGAGAGCCCCGTGGCCCGGCCTGCTGAGTTTTGCCTCACACACCAGAGTCAGCTGTTTTTAAGAGAGAGCAGAGCTAGAGAAACTAAACTAGCTGGAGGAGACTTTCTGTGTTCAATTCCAAAAGCCCGAGGAGGAAGTTAATTTGCTCAAGCTTGCTCAGGGACTTTCTGGTGCAGAGGAATAAAGAAAAAAATTCCTTCGCGAATAGGAAGAGGTGGAAAGTCAGAATTTTTGAGGCTGTGTCTGTACTGCTGGAACAAGAGGGAGCCAGCATGGGACAAGAAGAAACAAACGCGTCCCTTCCTGGAGTCAGTTCCTTGATCGCTTTCTTGGCAGGGTATGAAGAGTTTGCCTCACTAACAGAGAGCCCTTGAAAGATTCAGCCAGTCGGGCACCGTGGCTCACCCTGTCATCCCAGCACTTTGGGAGGCCAAGGCGAGAGGATTGTCTCAGCCTGGGGGTTTGAGACCAGCCTGGGCAACTTGGCGAGATCTCATCTCTACAATAAATCACAAAAAACTAGCCTGGCATGGTGGCGTGCGTCTGTAGTTCCAGCTACTTGGGAGGCTGAGGTAGAAGGATTGCCTAAGCCCAGCACGTTGAAGCTGTAGTGGCCATGAGCATGCCACTGCACTCCAGCCTGGGTGACAAGAGTGAGACTCCAGCTCAAAAAAAAGAAAAAGAAAAAGGAAGATTCAGTCAACATCATGTAGGCTCATGTAGGAAGCACATATTGAGTGGCTTTCCTTTATTACTTGATAGTGGTGGATTTATGTCAGAACCATGAGGTATGTTTTCGTAGCATGCCCAGTGAAGGATTAATGCTGATATGATTTTTTTTTTAAAGTTCATAATGAGCCGGGCTTGGTGGCTCAGCCTTTAATCCCAGTACTTTGGGAAGCCATGGTGAGTGGATTGCCTGAACCTGCAGGTTCAAGACTCGCCAGGAGCCACATGGCGAGACCTCATCTCTACAGTAAATCAAAAAGTAGCTGGGCGTGGTAGCGCGCGCCTGTAGTTCCAGCTACTTGGAAGGCTGAGGCAGAAGGATCGCTGGAGCCCAGCAGGTCAAGGCTGCGGTGGCTGGGAGTGGCCACTGCACTCCAATCTGGGCGACAGAGTGAGACTCTAACTCAAAAAAAAAAAAAAGTTCATAATGGTTCCTACCTCTAGGCCGTGGTCTCAGATAGTCCAAATGTTCTGTCTTTAAAGAATTGAATTTTAGTTCCACTTCTGGAGGGAAGGACTAGGGGCCTGGTTCATGGTGAATAGACAACACATTCAAAATACTAATACTAATGCCACTACTAATAAATTCCTTTATCTACCGGGTTATATGCTTTATCTACTGTGTTTTGCATGCATTTTTTTCCCTCATTTAGTCAGGACAACAAACTTTTGGGAGAGGTTTATTATCATTTTTCAGAGGAAAAAACTAGCTCAAAGATGTACATTTACAGCCTAGGCGTGGTGGCTCTCATCTATAATCCCAGCATTTTGAGAGGCCAAGGTGAGAGGATTACCTGAGCCCACAGGTTTGAGACCAGCCTGGGCAACTTGGCAAGACCTCATCTCTACAATAAATCAAAAAATTAGCTGGATATGGTGACTTGTGCCTATAGTTCCAGCTCCTTGGAAGACTGAGGTGGAAGGATCACCTGAGCCCAGCAGGTCAAGTCTGCGGTGGCTTTGAGTGTGCCACTGCACTCCAGCCTGGGCGACAGACTGAGACTCCAACTCAGAAAAAAAAAATGTACATTACATGATGTCAGAGCCAAGATTTGAACTCGAGTCTGTCTGCAGGTAACACTGTACTTTCTTAACTTAATGAGACTTCCTCAATCTGCGGACCACTATTGAAAATGTTGTGCTGTCTTGCTCGCAGGCTTAAGTGGGTTTTGTCAGGTTGTAGCATAAACTAAGAATACGAATAGCCATGGCATAAAACCTAACATGGTGTCTGAATGAAGGGCCATATTCAACACACATAGCAGTAGGCAACTAACCAATCAGAGTAAGCGCTGGCATGAAACCTCTAGTTCTATTGTACCAGTGATGGAGAAACGGTTTGAAAGCCGTATTAACTACCAACAAAGAGGACTAAGGTGAACTATGGTTTTGAGACCGCATCTAGAACGTAAGTTAAATCTTTCATACCTCAAATTGTAATTCAGCAAACATCCATGGCTTTTGTGTAGGCCATTAGCTCTCCATTTTACCCTGAGTGTACCCTAGCCACTGCAAGTTCAATATCTATATAATGTTTGCACCATGTTCTATGGGGTTTTCAACTCTGGCGTCCTAGTTTGTGAGGCAAGCTGTGTTTTCTCTTTTTTTACGTTGTAGGGTACAATTACGGGTTAGGTATATGAATGGTCATTGTGTAGGTGAAGTTTGGACCTCACCACAGCTGTGTTTTGGTGACTGCCAGCACTACCCTCCTCACTCCAAGGAATCCCCAGAGATGCTGCTGCTCCCTTTACCTGCAATAGACTCACCAGCTTAGATGTAGGTCTGTTCACAAACCCTTTAGCCCTTTAGGTTCTATTTTGTTCCATTCTTAGGGATTTTTAGTCTTCTTTAGCTGGCTGGAAGAATGCTAGCAACATGGTGTATAATATAACTCATCATGCTCTTTGACCACTTTTATATCTGAACTGAAGGAAAGATTATCCCTCAGCCCCCAAAGCACAAAGAACATGTTGTTAGGTGCCTTATCAGAGACAAAAAGAGAAGGCATGTTCCTACTCTTGAAGATTTTCTTTTTTTTTAGTTTCTCTAGAGAGAGAAGACTGATAACCACTTGGGAGTCAGAGCATGAGAGACAGAGCTTGGTGGTCAGCTCTGTCCTTAACACATACTGTGACCTTGCTCAAGCCACTCAATCTCACACTGAGCCTTCATGTCCCACCTGAAAATAAAGGCTGGGCGTGGTGGCTCATGCCTGTAATCTCAAAGCTTCGGGAGGCTGAGCTGGAAGGATTGCTTGAGCCCCAGAGTTCGAGACCAGCCTGAGCAACATGGCGAGACACTATTTTTATCAAAAATGTAAAAAGTTAGCCAAGCATGGTGGCACATGCCTGTAGTCCCGGCTACTCAGGAGGCTGAGATGTGAGGATCACTTGAGCCCAGGATTTTGAGGTTACGGTGAACAATGATTGTGCTACGGCACCCCAGCCTGGGTGATAGAGGGAGACCCTGACTCTATAAAAAATAAAATAAAAACTACCTAGATGGTGACTCATTGCTATGCCAGCTCAACTTTCTTTATATTTCATTAAAACATAAGACAACAAGCCGGACAATTTATGATCAATTGAGAAAACCAGACAGATGTCGTGTGTCTAGAGAAAAAGAAGGAACATAGTGATCCGGGGTATTCATGAAAGACTTGATGGATGAGGGTGGGCTCACTGGATATTCAAGAATAATTAGCTTCAGATTTGCAAGAGATAGGGATGTGTTGCATTTCTGTCTGGGGTAGAAATGGATCAGGTTTGGGTAGTTCGTTTCTAAAGTTAAATTTGAGTTAGCGGCCGGACTTGGTGACTCAGCCTGTAATCCCGCACTTTGGGAGGCCCAGGTGAGTGGATTGCCTGAGCCCACGGGGTTCGAGACCCGCCTGGGCAACTTGTTGAGACCTCATCTCTACAATAAATCAAAAAATTAGCCGGGTGTGGTAGCGTGCGCCTGTAGTTCTGGCTAATTGGAAGGCTGAGGTGGAAGGATCTCCAGAGCCCAGCAGGTCGAGGCTGTGGTGGCCGGAAGTGGCCACTGCCCTCCAGTCTGGGCAGCAGAGTGAGACTCCAACTCAAAAAAAAAAAAAAATTTAGTTAGCGTAGGTGGTGTGGGAGTGGGTGGATTAGGGGTATATCCCAGGTAAATTTGCTAAATTTGTCTACTCGATTTGTTTCCTAAAATCCAATTTCATTGCTTGAGCTTCTTTTTGCCCTCTAATGAAAGTGAGAGGTGGCAGCATATTTGTGTGTGTGTGTGTGTGTGTGTGTGTGTGTGTGTATGTGTGCGTGCGAGCATTTTACCATCTCTTGCTCCTGTTCTAAGAGAAAGCCTTATGTGTCCATTTCTTAATACTTGTCTGTTTTCTTTCTTTCTGGAATCTACCCCCCCCATATCTTAAGAGTCCCCCAGGTGTAAGAAGTACTTGGTGGTAGAATCACGCCTTGACATAATCACACCTTGGCATGACCTTCTCTTCTTGAATCCAACTGGCCCTAAAACACATTCTGTAGAGATGTAGCAGAAGTGAGGCTGCCTGACTTTCAGTACTAAATTACAGGAAGGCCTGATTCTTTGGTCTGAGTCTCTTGGTACAGTAACCCTTGATAAACTCTCTGATGGAAATTAAACCAGGATGTAAACAACATAACCACAAATGCCATCCTGAGACAGTCATGCTAGGAGGAGTCCAGGAAGGTGGGATGCCGTTTGGATACCGCGTGGAGGGAAAGGCCCAAGGGCCCCCAGAGGGCCAGGTGAAGAGGCTACACACAAAGTGGATTATCTAGTGCAGCTGAAGCCATGTGGCTCAGAGATAAACAAATCAGATCCTTTGCAGATTCCTGACCCAGGACCAACATAAGCGGTTCCTTTAAATCACTAAGTTTCACTAGATAGCTGGAACAAGTATCACCAAGGCATGATACTATTCCTAGAAGTGTTTGCTGTAGTCGCATACATTTAATAAAACAGTAGTGGAAAATAAGGTTGGAAAGAGTTCAGGCCAAGACACTAAGATTTTATTCCATTAATCATGGAAAATGATTAAAATTTTTGATTAGGAGAATGACCTACTTGAATAAAAATTTACCTAGAAGTGCGAGAGAAGTGAGAGAAAAAAATAATAGAGCCAAGAAAAGTAGCTAGGGGTTCAAGAAAGGAGTAGGAAATTGTAAAATAGGAAAATGTCGATGGGAATGGAGAGAGGGGAATGCGCAAAGTATGCAGCGACTTTATGATGAACAAAGCTTGGCAACTAACTGGACAGGAGGCACAAGAAGCAGGAGAGAGTCAGAAAGGACCCCAAGTTGGTAAGCCTTGGTGACTTGCAAGGGTTAAATCATGAATAGAACCAGGGGACTTCTGAAGAGGGTTAAGTTTGGGAGGGGTGGGAGGAGGGAAGAAGGATGATAATGAATTCATTTTCAGCATGCTTTAATAAGTATCTATAGTTGTCTAACAAATTATCCCCAAACTTTGTGGCTAAAAACAACAGATATCTATTATATCACACAGTCTCTCAGGGTCAGGTGTCAGGGACTGGCTTAGCTAGGTGGTTCTGGCTCAGGGTGTCTCGGGAGGTTTTGGTCAAGCTGTCAGGCCAGACTGCTGTTATCTAAAGATTTGCCTGTGTCTGTGGGATCCCCTCCTAAGTTCAGGCACGTGGCTGCTGGCGAGAGGTTGCGGTTTCAGGCCACATGGACTTCTCCATAGGACAGCCCACAACATGGCTTCCTCCCAGAGCAAGTGATGCAAGAGAGATAAAAAGAGAGAAGAATGGGCAGGGGGAGGAAGGAGAGCGGCAGGAGAACAAAGAGGTAGGGAGGGACGGAAAGAAGGAGGTAGAGCCTGTGCCCAAAAGGGAGCCGTGGTCTTTTTATAATCCAATCTTGGAAGTGACATGCCAACACTCCTGCTGCATTCTGTCTGTTAGAAGCAAATCACTAAATCCAGCCCTCACTTGAAGGGAGGAAAACTAAGCTCTACCTCTCTTGAAGGCAGAATTGGGGGGCTGATTTTTAAAACCACCACGGCTAAGTTTTAACTGCAGAGAATCTATGTAGGAGAGAGGATAGCAGTGGACTTTAGGAAAGCCGCAGATGGGATTCAGGATAGCAATGGACAAATGATTCTTGGATTCATTTGATTTACAAATATTTATCGAACACCTCCAAGGTACCAGGATATGATGGTGAATAAGACAATTAAGGTGCCTGTCTTTAGCACGTTGACAGCCTAGGGGAGAATAAAGATAAGTAAACAGGAAGTTATAAATAGGAAATGAGAATGCCTTGGCAATAGGAACTGGGGAGTCAAGGGGAGAAGTTTAAGATGAGTTCTGAAGGATGCTAAAGAATTAACTGGATGAAAACAGAGGAGAGACATAGAGGACAGTGCGGGCTAATTTGGAAGTCAGGAAAAAAGGATGCTGCCTAGGAGACAGAGCTGAGGCATCGTTTCAAACCTGGCTGCGCTGAGCAGAATCTGGCCCAAAGAGTTATTTTATTTGGCCTGCATTCTGCTTTCTTTCTTTTTCTTTTCTTTCTTTTTTTTATGGATGAAGTAGTTGCCAATGTTTTAAAATCCTGAATTTCTAGTTTCTCTAGAAATTTGCATTCTCAGTGACATTTCCTGCTGGTGTTGAGATGAGGCTGTTCATTCTCAGATTCTCCCCCCCCTCTGTTAATGCCAAAGCCTTTGCTATCTCATTTACATTGTTGGATGAGCTTGTTTTGTTCGTTCCTATGCTCTGCTTTGCCCTTGTTGACATTTAAATTTGCAATTCTTTTTTTTTTTTTCCTTTTAGTTGGAGTCTCGGTTGCCTATGCTGGAATACAGTGGCACAATCATGGCTCACAGCAGCCTCGCCCTCCTGGGCTCAGACGATCCTTCCACTTCAGTCTCCCGAGTAGACTTTGTTGTAAAGCAGACTTTGCTGTCAAACCAGCCAGCAAGGAGACAGGAGTTGACCTCAAATCTGTTTCCCCATCATGTTCTTCCCCACCACACCCCCCTATTTGGGGTCTGAGGCGAGTCATGAGCTCAAAGGGCAAGGGAAAAGATTTAGAAATATTTGACTTGGCCGGGCTCGGTGGCTCAGCCTGTAATTCTGCGCTGTGGGAGACCGAGGTGAGTGGATTGCCTGAGCCCGCGGGTTCGAGACCCGCCTGGGCAACTTGGTGAGACCTCATCTCTACAATAAAATCAAAAAATTAGCTGGGCGTGGTAGCACGCGTCTGTAGTTCTAGCTACTTGGAAGGCTGAGGCGGAAGGATCGCCGGAGCCCAGCAAGTCGAGGCTGTGGTGGTTGGGAGCGGCCACTGCACTCCAGTCTGGGCGACAGAGTGAGCTCCAACTCAAAAAACAACAAAACAAAAGAAATGTTTGGCTTGGCAGGGTCTGATTGGCTTGGCAGGGTCTGATTGGAGGGTTTCAAGTTTCACCATTTACAGTAAGGTAGGTTGAGGCAGATTTTAGCCCTAGATCTTTCTGGTCAACGGATCCCTCACTTCTAAAAAAGTTCTGGTATTTATGTTCTAGTCATATTGGTTTCAAGGGGAGGAATCTTTGGTTCCAGGTGTTATTGGAGGTTTTTTTTACTATGGCACATGCCCAGGCTATATGACTTGCAGTTCTTGGCTCTGTTACCCATTAGATAACTCAATATTTTGTTATTACATATTGGTGTGGTTCTCATAATAGGTTTAGTTTGTGCCCTTGCATAGTTATTTAAATGGCTCGCTGTTTTATTTTTAAAAGAGAGGTTGCCAGGCTTGGAGGCACAAGACTGAATCCCAGCACTTTGGGAGGCTTGAGGCAAGAGGATTGCCTGAGCCCAGGGGTTTCAGGCCAGTCTGGGCAACTTGGTGAGACCTCATCTCTACAATACATAAATAAAAGAGAGAGAGAGAAAAAGAGAGAGAGAGGTAAAAGTAGTCAAAATTATATGGCCTAACCGGGCTCGGTGGCTCAGCCTGTAATCCTGCGCTTTGGGAGGCTGAGGTGAGTGGATTGCCTGAGCCTGCGGGTTCAAGACCAACCTGGGCA